>NC_141540.1:35502500-35780000 GCF_021556685.1 Rattus norvegicus | reverse complement strand
CACACATACACACACAGAGATATTTTTTCCCTTGGATTTCCAACCTCCAGAACCGTAGGAAAATTGATTCTATGAATTTGTAGTTTGTAGTATTTTTATGGTGTCTATCATAAACTAATAAGGCCCATAGACTTGTGGGTCACTTAAAACTAAAGAGAAGACAAAACCTTTTGATCACATCATAGTCCCCACAATGCACCATAACTTTAGAACTGCCCCAAGAGAACATGTTCAACTTAGAAAATGCCCTATTCATAATGTTCCAACCTTGTTCTCATTTATACCTCAGGATATCTTAAAAATTAAACAAAATATAATGCTGAACAATTATTACTGAAGTCATGGTACTAATTAGCTTTCCATCATGATAACACAAAAACAACTGAGATAGTCAATGTATAAAGATGAAACAATTATTTGGATTTATAGTTGTAAAGGTCTTAGGCCTGGGATGTTGACTATTTTGGACCCATGACAAATTAGCAACTCTTGGGGGAAGCAGGTAGCAAAGTAAAACTTCCCATCTTGTAGCTAGGAAACACAATGAAAGAAGAAAGGTGAAGGGCTCCTATATTCCCTATAAAGGCAGCTCCCAAAGACCTAGGATCTTCCCACTGGGCGCTATCTACCCTTAAAGACCTCTCCCCTTCCAAAACACCACCCTGGGACCCAAATCTTTAATTCAGGGGCTTTGGAAGACATTCAAGATTAAAGTGCAGCCACCATGTTCATCAAAGGTGTGTTCGGTCACAGAGTCCTTTCATGGGTCACAAGTAAGAACACGGGTCACGTGTGAGAAGTGAGCTGACGTCATCGTTGAGCAAACAACCAATGCTGCAGATGACAGGGCCCCACATCGGCCATTTATTATGCAAATAAAAATGAGATGTGGTCCCTAAGCTCAAAGAGCTCTGTGGGCAGTAGAAGAGACAATGTGAAAACAGATCTCGTTAAGATTCACTGTAATCGCATTTATATAAGGTGTTACAGCACCAAACCTTTCAAAGGAAAAATCATATTATTATGTGGGGTGCAAGAAATGAGGTCACAGAATACCCAAAGTCATAGAGAATGTGATTCACTATCCTCCAACATCAGCCATGTTGGAACACTTAGGGACCTGATTCAGTTACATAACTAACAAAGAAATTAATGGTGAAGTTCAGTCTATCACATAATATTCAGGTTAGGAATATGGACCCCATGAAGTACCATCAAAACTTGAGGCACCCAAAGCCTTCATCTCTTCTTTTTTTTTTTTCCGGAGCTGGGGACCGAACCCAGGGCCTTGCACTTGCTAGGCAAGCGCTCTACCACTGAGCTAAATCCCTAACCCCGCCTTCATCTCTTCTTCCCCTCCCCATTCACTTACCCCACGCCCATGACCTCTCTTTCTTAGTGGAAATATAAAAGTAAAGGGACATTCACTCTTGTTGTTATTGTTACTTTTGTGCTTCTCAGTTTCTGTGAAGCTAATGATATAATATTGAGTTGGCTTTTAATGATGTTACCCTCGATTGATTTTTTTTCTCCTATGATTCAATTTCCCTTAAAAGAAAAAAAAATTCTATTCTACACTCCACATTAAAGTTCCCAAAAGAATATTAAAAGTACCTATGCAGATGAACAGTCAATTTCCATTGAAAATATGCAGAAACTTCTTTGCAGAATTTAGTCTTAAAAAGAGAGTGTTTTAAGCATGAGATGTGTGTCTCGTTTAGAAAGATACGTATCGAAGAAGCATCTCATTCACTAAGGTAAGATGAATCTGGCTGGCATCTAGTTCAGTCCGATATCCTCACACACCAAAGACAAGTAGAAGATAATGTAAAAGCAAATGGCTAACAGAATTTACTATCTCAAGTGCCTACTTTCATCACACTTAGAAAGTAGCTCTTCAGGGTACATATTGTACTAGAACAGAGTTATAGTAGTTTCTTCTGAAATGAAAAACTGAAAAATAAGGCATCAGTGTGTGATTGGGTAAGGAACGGAGACCCTGGGGTCTAGCTCACACTTTTTATAACAGCCTCCTCTCAGGGGAATTAATTCCTTCCTACTCCAATGCCAGGAGGAACATGAATCCATTCATGAGAACTTTACAAACAGAGCCCTTGATCTACCTTCCAGGAAACCCCATCACATATGGGTCCCACCACCTCAACATTACCACACCCAGACCCTGCCTCTGGAGCTCAAACCTCTGTGGCACAATGTTGATTGTGCCCCAGACACAATCGCCACTCAATTCAGATCTGGATCAAATGCATGTTCCCTTTTCAATGCACCTGGGAATTGTCTCAAGGACTCCTTGTGCATATACGGACCTAAGACAGAAATAGATGTCACTTCTGTCGTCACACTAACCTTACCTCTGACTCCAGATCTTATTTTTTTATTCATTATCTCCTATTTGCTTTTCTGACATTGTTTAACAAATTGTTTTTGCTCTACCATTGAATTTCAGAAAATGTGTGAATAATCTGGAAAAAATAAAGGGAAAACAGAAGCTGATACTATGAGAGATGTCTTAAAAAGATGCTCTTAGGTACCATCTAGCCATATGATACAGGCAATGGGAGTCACTACAGTGCACACCAGTAACCATGAATACTGACTCTCTTTACAGAGAAAATTCTGACACAAAACTGCCTAAGCACATTAATGTCCCAATCATTTTTGACTCATTGGATGGGGGAATAATGTCATCATATGGTGGCTATGGGTATAAGTGTTGAGTTTTGTTGTATGCTTGGTTTATACTGAACTAAGTGACATCATAGGTTTCAAGGTTGAACCAAGACAGATGACTGTGGGCTAATGAAGAAGCATAAGAAAAGGACTCAATGGTTTTTTTAAGGACAGATGTTGGCATCTAAGTTAGTGTGTTCTCATAGCACATTACTTCATGAAAGAGTCTCATAAGAGACAAGACAGATTTGAAGAGGTAACATTATAACCTCAAGCAAACAATAAAATGGGATGTGCCAAGCAGCCCTTCCCGAACAACATAATTCTTCCCATATATACAAATGTTGAATCATTTCTATAAAATATGAGAATACGTTTTGTGGCTTCTGTTGATGTCATTCCTATAAACAGACTCACAAATCACAACTTGTCACAGAGGTAGAAGGAACATCAAGAATATCAAATGTAAAAGGGTGACTGAATTTGTTGTTGTTCAGGATTTGATATCATCTCCCTAGTACCAGGATCATTTAAAGCAATAATACCATGGAACTTAGATATCTAGATTTCCTCCTTGATCTAGTTAAAGTCTGTTGCTAGGTAACATTTGGAAAGTTACTTAACCTTATAGGGTTTTGTGAAAATTACATATAATTTAATAATATATTATGAAAAATATTTTATATTCAATAATGGATCAATAAATGTTAAAGAGAGCTACAAGGAGAGAGAAGTAGTGGCAGGTAAGGAGAAGACGTTAGGTAGGTAGATAAGTATAGATAGATAGATAGATAGATAGATAGATAGATAGATAGATAGATAGATAGATAGATAGATATAGATAGATATAGGTAGGTAGATAGATAGATAGATAGATAGATAGATAGATAGATAGATAGATAGATAGATAGATTAGATAGGAAAATAGACAGGCAGACATACACAGATAGACAAACAGACAAGCAAGCCAGGCATAGAGTACATACCTTCACTTGAGAAGCTGAAACAGAAAAATTACAAGATTGAGGAAGACTATTCAATGTTCAATATTTTATTATTTTTACTATTCAATGTGTGTGTGTGTGTGTGTGTGTGTGTGTGTGTGTGTGGGTGGGTGTGTGTGTGTGTGTGTGAAATCACAGAGATATTTCTTTAAAAGTATAAAGTCACCTTTTTAAATTCCTGGCCCTTAATCTGAAACTTTAGAAGTGCTAGTTAATTTATCCACCATGCTTAAAAGTGTTGTTGAAAGAAACTGTTATCTGAAGGTCTTCTCTGTGTACTTAGTTGGACAGCCTCATTTTATAGTAACCGGGATCTTCTATTGTTCTGAGATTTGTCTGTGAGATCACGTCCACTTACTGGTCAGGAGTGTTCTTAGCAGTGACACAGGTAAAATCTCTGTGTAAAAACCGTCAGTTTGTGTACAGCTTGCAGCAGAGCAACCTGGATGGACAGGCGTCTGGTTCCAGGCACTGTAGAATAATTGTGGGCTGCTAAAGTCAACTCTAAAATTGGACAAGGTGGAAATAGCAGCTGTTTAAGACATGAAATGGCAGCCAGCACAAAGCTTTACTCTTTGAAAAAAGGTGAGCTGCCTCATAGCCCTGAAATACCTAAAAGGTTGCTGGAGTGTCCACTTTAAGTGGAACCAGAGACAGTTCTACGTCTGGGTTTGAGAGACCTTCTAACTAGAGCAGCACAAGCAGAACTTGGGAATATTTTCAAGGTAGGAATGCCAATTCGGGGCTATGGAGGTGGCTAGGTATGTAAATGCACCGGTGACACGAACCTAACAGCCTGAGTTTGGTCCTCAGAAGACATACTTATAGCCACACGGACACAGGGGGTCTCGCTCCAGAAATGCCTAGGGTTCCAAGTAGCTAAAGTGATTGGATGGGAGGATTGCGGCTACTCAGAAAAATGAGTTTCGGAAGCAGATGGTATTAATGGTTGGCTCCTAATCAAGATATAGGCTCTACACACTCATTTAGCCTAGAAAACACTGTCCACTCAGGGTTGTCAAGGTTTTCTTTAAAAAAAAAAAGATGCATTCATTTTTATGTGTATAGATGTTTGCCTGCATGTATTTATGTATGCCATGTGTGTTCAGTACCCATAGAGGCCAGAAGAGCGCACTGGGTCACTGGAACTGGAGTCACAGATGGTGGAGAGCCACCCTCTTGTTTGGTACTAAAACCAGGTCCTCAACAAGAGCAGGAAGTGCTCTCAACTGCTGAGCCATCTCTCCAGAGCCCTGAGCTATTATTTTTATAGAGGTAGTTGGATCAGGATTTCTCTAGAGCTTTATGGATTGAGAGAGCATAGATCATACCAGGCTGGAGCGGGCAGGATTAAATAAATTTTTGTATATCTTAGGCACTTAGTTCAAACCCTAGTGAAGTCATACATTGGAGATAAACACAAAACTACGCGATGAACTGGGACTATAGGACTGAGTTGAAAGCTGCATGAGTTAACCTGGCAAAGAATGAAACTAATCCTGGTAGGACCAAAAGGTTTAGCCAGTAGTCTCACTTCCAGCCAAAACAAAATTCAACGTCTACTGACTGGTACTACAGCCAAAATTCTCTAAGAAGCATAAGCATCATGGGTGTAAAATTAAACATATGATCAAGCAGAAAAATGTTGCCTGTAAATAAAGGAAAATACGCATCTAGTAGAAACACAATTCACCGTATCCCAGATGCATCAAGTTTTTGGTGTAGACAAGAACTTTAAAGCAAACGTCATAAATAGATGTCCTGGAATCTCAAGGAAAGTGGTTATACCAAAAAGGTGAGGATTAACACGAAAATGTAAACTATGATAAAATGCAGAAAAGTGAATGGGATATCAAAATGAAAATTTCACTACAGCATCTGAAGAGTCTCGAGGGACATGTGGAGCTAAGGGAAGAAAAGGTGGGAGAAATTAAAGGAAAGGCAACGGTGTTCAGCTAATATGAAGGACAGGGGTGGGAAGGGAATTAAAGAGTTAGTTAGCTGTGTAGGACACAGAGCAATGTCCCATGCATGTAACTCAACTCCCGGAGGGGAAAAAAGTGTCAGAAATGCAAAAGAAGAAAGAGGCCGAAAAAAGAATGATCCAGAATGTATTGAGAGGAGTAACAAATTCAGATAGTTGAATACACTTTGAAAGTCTTTATGTGTCCAATTTCACTGATTCAATTGCTTTCTAAAACTGTCTTCATTGTGCTAGTACCTGCTATTTTTCTTTAAGATGTGTGTGTGTGCGTGTGCGTGCATGTGTGTGCACCACACACACATGTAAAGGTCAGAGGTCCATCCTGTAGGAGTTGTTTTTCTCCCTCTCTATCTGGGCCCAAGAAATCAAGCTCTGCTCCCCAGGTTTGGTCGTCAGGTGCATTTACCCACTGAGCCATCTCACCAGCCCATGTTGCCGTTTTCTATATGTCATATACATTCATATAATGTCAGTCACATACATTCATATAGTGAATTTTGGTCACTCCTACTGCCAGCCCCCTCCCTCATCCCTCCCCTCTCTCCTAATAGAGCCCTCTTCTCAACAATATATTTAATTGGGTTTAATTAGAGTTTCTCAGCCGATCTTGGGTGGGAGACTGTTTACTCATGGTTTGGGCTTTTTTGTTTTTGTTTTCGTTTTTGTTTTTGCATGAAGTGCATGCACCTCGAACCTCGTGGCAGTGATGAAGGCTGAAGCATTCATCTCTGGGTATAAACACCAAGGATTTAGAAGGCAGCCTGGCACCATGCTGCTTTATGTTAAGCTACAGGTGTTTGTAACAGAATAATCTGAGGATATTAAAAACCTTTTCCTAAGATATCATCTGTCAACATTTTAAGGCTAGAGAACACTGTCTTTGTAAAATATAAAAATAGACATGATTGCCCTATCTGTGACATCCACACAGCTGACCGAGTCTCCGTAGCACCATACTGAATAGTGAAATTGGGGTGGGGGAGGATTTGTACATGTGTGCCTGCCTGCATGCATGCACATGAGTAGTATAAGTGCATAGTGTGTGTTCATATTGGTGGGTGCACACACACACACACACACGCACACGTGCACACGTACACGCGCATGCGTGCGTGTGCGCACATGTGTGCGCGTGTGCCCGTGTGCATGTATACATGTCTGTATGCATATGGAGACCAGAAATCAACTTTGGGTGTCTTCCTCCATCAGCCAATACTTTACTTTTTAAGATGGCTTTCTCCACTGAACCTGTTGTTCACTGATTGGCTAGGCTGGCTGTCCTCTTCAGGTATGTGCCGCACCAGCGCTGGGATGACAGAGGCATGCCCGGCTGTCCTGTGGGTGCTGGGGATCTTCATGCTTGTGTAGCTAATGCTTCACTAACTGACCCATCCCCATCTCCTCAACCCCTGTGATAATTACAAGTGCAAGCGCCTTTTGAGGAAGCCGATAAGGAATCCAGTCATCTTTACTGCAAATCTTCTAGTACAAACTCACCTTCAATCTTTCTCCTCCCACAGAGTAAAACGGACTGCCATTTTCTCCTTTCCTACCCCTCCCAAAGTGAAGCTTACCTCCAAGTGCCTATGTTTAATGTAAAATTTAAGATATGTAGAGTCAAGTGCGCCTAGAGATAAGAAGATATTCAGTTTTGCAAAGACCTTGAGAAAATATCCAACTCATTTTCTAGTCAAGGCAAAGAAGACTGTGTGGTCTGAAAGCCTGGCTCTGACCTCCATACTCACTGCCTGCCAATAGAGTGCATTTCTTTCATTCAATCACAGCACTTACTTCGCCATTAATTCTTTATGGGTTAAACTAAATTTTTATGATTTTTCCCCCTAACCTATTTCACTTGAGCATCATGGTGCCATCAACCCTAAAAGAATGTTCTGAATTTTTTAGGCAATGTGAAAGCTCACAAAACTCTCATGACCTGAAACTATTATTCTAGGCAGAATTTTTCAAATATATATACATTATCCACTGTGAAAATGAAAGGTAGGAAAGGATCTCAGGAAGTCTATGCCCAGGGAGCAGCTGCCTACGCAGGCTCACGGGAAGAGACTTGCATATCCCAGCATCTTTGAACCCCACCATTACTCTCTTCCTCCTGTAAAACTGTTCAATTTTGCTATATGTCCGGCTGTACAATAGCGTACCTCACAAGATTATGAGATCCGTGCTCCTTTTCCTCTCAGCACCGAACACACAACATGGGGCACAGTGCCTAGAATGCAGGAGATAGTGAGGAGATACTCCAGCAACAAACATGTCTGTCCAAGGTCTTCCTCCATGGAGCAAATCCGTTAAGTTCATAGGCCTCCACTGTAGACTACCCAGGGACTGAAGAAGGGAAATGGTTTAGGACACAGTTTCGGTGCGTCCCATGTTCAGTATTATTATAAATCCCATGCTAGCGTTTGATTTATAGGCATTCCCTCACAGATCAGCAAGTGTCTAAGAACTAGAAGGAACTGGCTTATAACCTCTGCCCTTTCGCATCACTGCTACACAAGATACCCCATCATGGAAGGAGAAACTAAGGCCCTCACTAGACCTTGTAGCTGCTCACGCTGGACCTCCCAGTCTCAACAACAAAACAAAATACTTGTGGGGTTTTTTCGGGGGGGGGTGTTTGTTTGGTTTTGGTTTTTTGGGAGGTTTTTTGGTTTTTTTTTCCCCACTACTTATAAGTCACCCAGCATCTAGTATAGCTGTATATGTGAACTAAGAAAATACCCATTTCAGAGGAAAGGACTGGGTTAGAGAAATTTAATCTTTTAACACTATCATAATCAGAACTCTAAGATTATTGTCCCAATTTCTGGTTTCAGTACTCTTTTTAAGACCCTATAGCCTTGGTTTGAGGTAAAACAGTGAAATTAGTGACCGGGGCTGACAGAAAAAGGAAGTCTCTCTTGTGGGAGAATGCTAAAACCAAGACATGGGGCACTTGCCGGGCTTGCCTACATGGTCTATGTAATGAAAGAGAATAGATTGGATGTTTCAGAAGCACAAATGGACCCTATATCTAGGACCAAAAGGTCTCCTGTCTTTCAAAAATTCATTTAAACTTTTCAAACTTGGATTTGTTGCTCTTGTATGTTTTTTTGACTTTCATCAATTAAAATTTTCTCAAAAGGCTTTGCCTTTGAAGGTGAGAATTACCCCAAACTAGAGGAAAGTATGTAAGTTTTCGTACTGTCTGACTGGATGTTAACATTTTGGGGAACCTGGTACTGGAATTTGCTTGAATGCACTACCATGATTCCCAAATATACTTGTGTAATTGTGCAAAATTATCGACTCAGAAAGATTCCTATTCCCCTCAATATCTTGTTGACAAGTCAAGAGTTGATTTCACTGAGGGATGAACAAGGACCTACAGGGATTGAAGAAGCCTGGCGATCAATAACATTCTTAGTCTCCTTATTTCTACTGATCTTCTGTGGTAACTTTGAAAGTGTTCCGGGGTGCAACTTCTGAAGTACCAATGCCAAAATGAAAAGCTTCTGAACATTTTCAAGAAGAATTTTAAGTTCAATAACAAAATCTTATTGAAAGCACCTCAGAGTTTCTCTCCTTGCCCTTTTTTTATGGGTTTGGATGTTTTGCGAAATTAGGTTTGAGGTTCTCTCGCTTTGTTACTGTACCATACTAATGAGGCCAAAATGTCAGGCTCCATCTCAGTAGTGACAAACTGTGCCTTTAACCTCAGGGAGCTTCCCAGGCTGATGAAAGCAGGGATTGTAGCTGAACTCCTAGAACTCTAGCCCATAATACTAGATAAACAATTTCAGGGCCCGCACAGCTGAGATCTGCATCGGCTTCCCTCACACCAAACTTCACATTTCCCTCCTCCATTGAAAAAGCAAAGCCCAGAAATTCTGAGACACCCTCTAAGGCTCAGGCCACCACGTGAATGGGAAGGTGGACAGCTGTGAAAAGCCATCTTCTGAGCATGACACGCCCATTGCCATAGCAGTCTCATAGCTCAGCAGCTCTTGCTATGACCCTGTGAAGACTGGGCCCATCAGTAGCTAATCATAGATGGAGAGACGCCCACGTGGCCATAATTCTCCTGATGAAAGAGAGGCTACTGATGTGTACTGAGGGTACAGTTGTATACCCACTGGTGCAAACCACAGGCATATAGATCACTCGGGTTAAACGTAGTGTGTTGCAAACTAAGACATGAATGTAGGGAGGGACTTGTAGGAAGGATGTGAGGCATATAGGGGTGGAAGAAGATAGGCGACAGAGAGGGTGACATTAATCCCAATGATATACATATGTGTGTGCATGCGCGCGCGCGCGCACACACACACACACACACACACACACACACACACACGAGACATTGTCAAATAAATTTAATTGATCATTTTAAACAGCAAAATCTAAAGTAAATTATTGATTGTGATGGTTTGTATATGCTTGGGCCGTGGAGTGGCATCATTAGGTATGGCCTTGTTGGAGTAGGTGTGTCACTGTAAGTGTGAGCTTTAATATCCTCGTCCTAGCTGCCTGGAAGTCAGTATTCTGATAGCAGCCTTCAGATGAAGATGTAGAACTCTCAGCTCCTTCTGTACCATGCTTGCCTGGATGCTACTATGTTCCAGCCTTGATGATACTGGACCAACCTCTGAACCTGTAAGCCAATCCCAGTTAAATGTTGTCCTTATAAGAGTTGCCTTGGTCATGGTGTCTGTTCACAGCAGTAAAACCCTACTAAGGCATTGATGTTACAGAAGAAATGAGATTACAATAAAAAAAAAGTCCCCAAATAATTAACAGAGAACCATATAACAGTTGGAAAATGAAAATTTTCAGCAATTTGACTGGAGGTGTCTCGCTGATTGTTGCATAGATGTGCTAAGGAGTCCAGGTTGTATGCGGAGTAATTAAAATCTGATTAATTCTTGTAGGAGTAGCATGGGGTTCTGTTTTTCATTCCACTCCCCAACAAAATGACAATGCACCGGAACATTCAATTTAATTTGTTATTTTGCACATTTCACCGGGTCTATTGTAATGGTGTTCAAAGCACACTTGCCTCCCCGTGCTCTCTGATGTTAGCCCTCCCTTTTCTGTGCACATCAGCTAAATATAAAACTGTATATAGCGCAAAGTCCTTTCAAAGTTCCGTCACTAAGAAAGAGGCTGGGGAGATTATTGTGCGGTGGTTAAGTTGATTGCTGCTTCCTTACCCATGTCTGCAGACTCCTGACTAACAATGAGAGACTTGGAAGGCTTCTGTAACAATCTCTACCAAACCCTCCCTTCCCCCAAAAACGTCTAGACAGGAAGCCATTGAAGAGTGTCCTTAAAATTTGTGATAAAGATGCTCAAGTGTAGCTCTTCACAGTTGATGCTTCTGGTGGGGAGAGGGGAGAGGACCCTGTTGTCTTTGGGAGGCTGGCCACTGGGAGTTTGGCCATGACTGTGGGGACAACAAACTGTGTTTGATGTATTATTGGTGAAGGATGGACCTGAGAAGCCTAGAAAGCCAGTTTGATTGGAATGCCTTGTATGAGATTCCCAAATAGTCAATAAATACTATGTTGGGAGAGAGGACGAATACTTGCTGCTCTTGCAGAAGACCAGAGTTCAATCCCCAGAAGGCATGTTGAGCAGCTCACAACCACTCCAAGGGATCCATCACCCTCTTCTGGCTTCCAGGGGTACCTGCATGTATGTGCACATATATGCATAGATAGGCATGCACAGAAACATAAGCAGCAATTTAAAATTTAAAGCTCTTTCACCTAAGGCCATCACAAAAAAACTGTCATGGTTCAGTTTATCAGTGCTGAATCTTAGCAATCTCTACCAGCAGAAAATAATAAAATGCGAATGAACAAATCACTGTTTAAATAGCAATACTTTTAATAATTAGCAGATATATTATGAGGAATGTGGGAGGGGATCTGAAAAGGGTAAAAAAGGGATTAAAATTTAAATAGGATTTCTTTTCATGTTTTCTCCCATTGTGTAAAAGTCCATCTTTAATTCATATTATAGTGAGTGATTTGTAATGCTGTGTCAAAATAGATATGCAAAAAGGATGTGCATTTGAATTTTAAATTTGATCCCTAACTTTGAATTTAATATAGTGCCCTAACTGAGTCCTGTCTATGGAATAGGAATTTCGAGTCTGTTTTGAATGTCATAAGGATCAGCAATCATGCGTGGTGTTATCATTGTTCATTATCTATCATGACTTGTGAAAGGAACATGAAATGACATTAATCATTATTTTCTAATACTAATAATATACTTTCAATGCAAATTTGCCATTTTCTAAATATCTAGCAGAAGAAAATTCTTCTCCTCCATCACCCCCACAAACCACCCCCTTCCCTTTTATTCTTGATTTACAGTTGGCAGCCTCTGTGTCTACTGTATGTGAAAGAATGTATTGCCCAAAGAGAGGATTTAGACATTCAGATATTGAAGAAAAATTGAACTCTTGACCCCCGCCATGCCCAAATACCTAGAATCAAAGAAATCACTGGGCCTCAAGAGACTTCCTGAGTCAATTAATCCTTCCCCTCATTCGTCAGATAAGGAAATAGATTCATTTGGTAAATTGACCTATTCATGATCACCCAGCTGGTTAAGGGGAGATAGGAAAATAGAAAGCAAGACTCCTGGCTTAAGACAGAGTGTCACATCCAGCGTTTACAATAAGCAGAATGCCATCACCAAGTAAAAGCTTTGGGATCAAAAACAGATCAGAGCTGGGATCTTGATTCCGCCCATATTTGCTTTAATTTCTTCATTGAAAAATGCATACATCAGGGCTCAAGTGATGGCCAAGTAGTTAAGATTCTTGTGGCTGCTCTCACAAGAATCAGGGTTCAACACATGGTATGCACTCACTGGTAAGTGGATATTAGCCCAAAAGCTCCGAATAGCCAGGATACAAGTCACAGACCATATGAAACTCAAGAAGAAGGAAGACCAAAATGTGCATGCTTCAGTCCTTCTTAGAAGGGAGAACAAAATACTCACTGGAGGAAATACAGGGACAAAGAGTGGAGGAGAGACTGAAGTAAAGGTCATCCAAAGACTGCCCCACCTTGGGATCCATCCCATATGCAGCCACCAAACCCAGTCACTATTGCTGATACCAAGAAGTGCTTGCTGACAGGAGCCTGATATGGTGCCTCCTGAGAGGCTCTGCCAGAGCCTTACTGATACAGATGAGGATGCTTGCAGCTAAGCATTGGACTGAACACGGGGACCCCAATGGAGCAGTTAGATAAAGAAAGGATTGAAGAAGCTGAAGAGGTTTGCAACACCATAGGAGGAACAACAATATCAACTAACCAATCCCCTCCCCCAGAGCTCCCTGAGACTAAAACACCAACCAGTCATTACACATGGAGGGACCCATGGCTCCAGCCACAGATGTAGCAGAGGATGACATTGTCTGGAATCAATAGGAAGAGAAGTCCTAGGTCCTGTGAAGGCTCGTTTCCTCAGTGTAGGGGAATAACCAGGGTGCTGAGGTGGGAGTGGGTGGGTGGGAGTGGGAGCATCTTCATAGAAGCAGGGGGAGGAGGTATGGGAGGGAGGGGAATGGGATAACATTTAAAATGTAAATGCATAAAATATGCAAGAAAAAATAATATTAAATAAAAGGAGCAAGGTTCAGTTCTCAAAACACAGATTGTCCCTCAGCCATTCATAATATCAGTTCCAGGGGATACATACATACATACATACATACATACATACATACATACATACATACACTCACACACATGAAATAAATAGATCTTTTAAAGTGTTTAAAGAAAAAGGAAAGAAACTGTATAAATTGATGGGATACACTTTACAATGTAACTGTGATGACTGCATGATTACATAATACCACATGTTTAAACACAGTTAATGTAAATAATAAGTATTAACCATGGATATCATTAACCCATGCCAGCTAATCAAGAATATTTTCCACATCAGCAAATTATATGCTTGTGTCTATGCCAAGGTTTTCTCTCTCTCTCTTCCTCTCTCTCTCTCTCTCTCTCCCTCTTCCCTTCCCCTTCCATCCCCCTCCCTCCCCCCTCTCTTTTCCCCTCTTCCCCTCCCTCTCCACCCCCCTCCCTCCCCCTCTCTCTCCCTCCATCCCTCCCTCTCTCCTTCCCTCTCTTATGCTTGCATGTGTCCATCACTGTGCTGTGTGTCTGTCTGAACATATCTCTATATATCTCTATGTGTCCACCTATGTATTTGTATACGCACATGATCATATATGCACATGATCATGAAACCTGCTTCAAATAATGTTCATCTGTTCTCATGGGTTAGTAGTTCTGAAACACGAGACAGACAAGTAACTGTTTAGTTGAAAGAATCCAGATTCTCCTTACCTGGACAAGGAAGGACCCTGAACACTGTTCTATTTTGGTCATAGCTAGAGTAAGGGGAGCATACGGCAGATGCAAGTCCAAAATAGTTCCTTGGACATCACTAATGTCAGAGAGATGGGGAGCCCTGAGTGTTTAGAGCACTGTAGTAGAATAGCACAATGCAGCCCGTGCCGAACCATTTAAGATGCCATTGGGAATAAGACTCCATAGAGGCATTGTTCTAGTGTTGCTGGCTGAGTCTAAGCTTTTGGTTGAAATAAGGTGACTGTGCAATATAAGGATCACTTCTAAGATAAAGAAGATGCCATTAATAGGTATTCTGTGATGACAGGTGTCAACAAGGATTGTTGAAATCAACAAGTTAGTAAAATCAAGCCAACTCAAGCAAAAGGACCACCGCTAGTGGCAATGTCTGAAAAGTCTGTCAGGTAAGCTTCAGAGTGTCAGGATCCAGTGAGTCTCTAAGACTAGCCTCCTCTCAGTCCTCCTCTCCTCCTGAGATAGGCCCCACCCACGCAGCACCCATGCCCGCCACGGGTTCATGTGTCACATCCTAACAATTCCCACTTTTGTCTTCCCGATAGTCTGCCGAAGCTCCAGGACAGCTCGGATCATACTCCCTGCCTGGACAGAATCACTGTAGTCAGGAACCTAAGCGGTGGGCTGATTGATCAAACCTAGACCTCAAGGCCACTATTTAGGGCGAAGACAGAATGAGCCATCGACTGAAATAGAGGCATTGATCTTGGGAAGGGGAGAGTCGCCAGACAAAGACCAAGGAGTGGGTGTGGAAGAAGAACTATGCTGGGCAAGCCAAACCGACAAAACTCTACTGGAGGTTCGTGTCTGACATGATAACAGAACACACTGTTTAATGAGTCTCCATGTGCCAGGGAGTACCTTTGTGACACTCAAAGGTCCCACTTATACTTCAAAAGAGTCCTCTAAATTATATACTATTATAACCCTATTGTACATGCTATGACTGAGACCTTAGTGAAGGGTGGCAGAGTATAACACCTCAAATTACATCAGTTTGTTATCTGGATTCTTTTAAACTAGAGATGTATGACAACCAAGGATATAAAAGTAACATTCTGCCTCCCTGGACCAGGGGAAAAACTGGGGGGGGGGGCATTGTATATGCTAGGTGGAAGCTGAGAAAAATATTAGCTTATAAAAAATGTCCCATGCTCGTCAGCTCATTCTCCATGACCATCCCATTGCTCTTTGTTGAAGCTACAATATAAGCTTCACTTCCTTAGGCCTTCATTGTCCTAGGAAGGCTCCCACGTGTAAAACTATCCTTTGTCTCAAGCCTAATCAGAGGCTCTGAGAGCAGGGAGGTAAAGTTTGGTCACCCTTTCAATGGAGATAAACTAGCCTAAGGTGGCAGGCCAGCATATGAAAGCTCTAAGAAGCCAGGCAGTTGAATCTCTGTCCCTAGGCCCATTCACCACAGCACCATGCCATAAAGACAGCACAGGTCTGAGGCCAGAGTTAGAGCCCTCAAAGCAATAACAAGGCTCAGAGCTGCTACCAGCATCATCTGGTACTATTTCCAGTGTCCCCGAAGCTCTTAGCAGGGCCAATGAGGAGCTGTTTTCCCCAAATTCCCCTGCCCAGAATACCAATTACAAACTTCACTGGACATGTGAGAGTCCTGGCCCAACTTTGAGAAGTTACAAGACAGAACCTATGTCCGGTTAAGAGTCACATCCTCTGCATTGGTTTGCCAAGTACCAGCACAAATTCCCTAAGCACATGACAGAATCCCTAAGCCCTATAGTTAGCCAACTTCCCGGAACAGTGAAAGTCCAAAGCATCATTATCTACAGGTCTCCACCTGCATCTTCAAAACCCACGCAGGGAAGTCACTCGGCACCAGGGAGAGAGTGTTCTCCAATAGGAATTCAGAAAATTTTCCATTAACAAACTGCAACAAAATTTAACCCCAGGGAAGGAAGGAAACCGAAAATAAAGGCAATGGATTCTTGCAGATTATGTTTTTAGAGCAGAGAATTTCTAATTACAGTTGTGCAAAAGGCACTCTCAAGATTACAAAAATAATCCGGTTGTGTTCAAGCAGAGCACTCCTTGGCTGCGTCCGATGCTAGTGCATTTAAATATATTTGGCTGTGTTTACTTGCGCATCCTTAAATTAGACCTGAATAACTGGCTGATAGATACATAGTACAAAACAGCTTGTTTGTAACGGGAAAATTGTTCAATCTATCTTCCTTTATAACCCAGCCTCAACAGCCTTGATTTATTGGTGTGGTATGGGAAATTTGTCCCGCACAGAGTTATAGGGAATCACTTCCATTTGTATGCTAACTGCTTTTGATTTTTTTTAACATCATCAGTAGCCTTGGTGATTGATTTTCAGTCTAGCTAAACCAGTTGGTATAATACATATTCCCCAGTAGGAAAGAGATTAGCTTAGCAGACAGTACACTGCAAGGCACAAAGAAAGCTCTGGCCATTCTACCAGCATTCAAGACTTTCCAGCAAACATGCTAGATGAGCCAGACTTTAGATGGAAAGATTATAACAAAGCCTAAAGAATGGTGATGGTTCATTTTGTGCACGTGTGTAAAACTGTGCATCATGTACAAATGTGCACATGTATGCGGAGGTCAAAGGTTGACAGCAAGTGTTCTCTGTTGCTTTCTACCTTTCCAACAGGTTCTATCATGGGATCTAGAACTTTGCCCTTTCACCTAGTCTGGCTGGCCAGTGAAGTGACACTGGACAGTTCCAGGAATCTGTCCCTATACCCTTAACAGCTAGTTCTACGGAAGTTTACCACCACACCTGGGTGCTGGGGACCTGAACTCAGGTCCTCATGCTTGCACAGCCAACACTTTACCAAGTGAGCCATCTTCTCAGTCCTGTGATGACCATTCTTTAGGAAAATGACATACCTAGTCATAGTAAAAGAACATTTAAGAGCTATTGATGAACCAAAAGGCTTAGGTCCTGGTGCCAAGATTTCAGTCTAATGCCTCACACCATCTACCAGTTATGTGACCCTAGACAAGTTACAAAACCAGTCTAAATCTGTCTACATACCCAAAACCCTAACAATGTTGAGGATTAAGGAAGGCCATATATGTAGAACATATTTAACATGGTTGCTGGCATGCAGAAAATCTCTAATTAGTATTACTTGTTGCTGTTATAGCTACAGTGGATATAAACCCCTCCAACTACCAAATGCCTTAATAATTTAAAGGGAATAAAAATCAGGAATCACCCACACAAGGTCAACAACTTTCATTTAGGCCATCATTCTTTCTCGATACGTGGGTTAAGATCTGTTCTTTTGATTATGTTCAACCTACATTTTTCACCGTGTCCCCATCAGGTACGAGGTCGGAATCATTAGTCTAAGCTGCTTTCAATTAGTACAACAATGAACTTTAATCTTCCTCCTGACCCATATAAATGACGGCACTGTCCTACATAGAACCTTCCAGAATCTTTTGCCTCCCACACCACCAACAATTCTCCCCCAAAGATTCGGAACATCACTGGTTATAAATTGGAAAATCTGAAGGTGAGCTTCAAATCTTGCTGGAGTCAGATAATAGAAATTGTCTGTTTCTTACCCTTGCCCTGTGGCACCTCAGTGAAATACAGATGAGCTAGAGTGCAAGGCCTTTTATGATTTAGGGTCGGTAGTAAACACGAACCCACCATTCTGGCTCTTTTCTGTATGCTAGATTTTCTTTGGAGAAATTCCTCTACCCCACAGCATCAATTAAGGCTGTCAATTAAGGTGTCCTACTTCTCTTGTGCAAAGAATAAACATAAGTGCTACATTGGCTTCCTAGGGGCACTGGAACACGTGACTACGAATGTAATAGCTTAAAACAACTAGACCTTATTTGCTCGAAGTTTAGGGCAAATGCACAAATCCAACTGGCATCAGGTCTGGATCTTTCTGTAGACTCTGAGAAACAAACCATCGCATGCTAGTTGATGGTGATTGCTGGAAATCCTGGTGTTCCTTAGCCCAGAGACATGCCACTCCGATAAATGGCTCCATTTCCCACTGTCTCTTCTGTGATTCCATGTCTTTTCCCTTCCAATATTTAACAGCTGTTGGGTCCAACTAGCCCACCCTGCTTTTTCTCTCAATGTTCAATTGTTTTATCTGCAAAGACCCTCATTCCAAATAAGAGAGTGTTCTGGGGTTCCCACTGGTCATGAATAGGGAAGAGGAGCTCTTCAACCCATTCAATGAGTCAAGACGGGACAACTCTCCCTGGATGACTAGAAGAACAATCTATTGATTATACATTCCTTTCACCAACAGAATACAGAAAGGGGGTCATCCTGTGTTTCCTATGGTCTTCTTTGGACCCTTATTTTGCAGAGTTAAATAGAGAGCTCTGTGTTCTACTGAATAGCCTGCCAACACATTACCATATCCTAGCCATCTGGAAGAAGACACTGCTACTCAAAAGCAAAGACCCCTAAAGCAGAGACCACACCCATCTGAAATCCCCAAGCCTCGAACATCTGAAAATCAACAGCAGACCATCAAGGCTAGGTTGTTGCTTGCTTTCTACTAATGACACATTCTTTTTTTCACAACTCCTCCACCCATCTAACTGAGGATTTTACTTCTGAGAACTTTACTTGCTGCACATAGTAATTTCCCTAGAATCGCTGAAAAGTTTATGCAAATCTGTAGGTGATAGTTCCTGGTATCTTTCCAAATTCTGAAAATGCTGACAGACAGACTAAACTAAGCAGTTATCTTACAATCCTTGGGCGGACTAATTAAATCCTACACATTGACATTTTTGGCAAAAAAAAAAAAAAAAGGAAAGAAAGAAAGATAACTGTACTAATTAGCCTGTTAGAAAGCACTCACATCTCATTGTGCCAAATGAGAGGGAATTCCTTATAATTGTTCCTGCAGGACTGTGAGCCCCTACCATAGGCATGATTTAATTCCTGGAAACGTCATTTCCTTCCAGGTCCCAGCTCCCACTACCCACTTAACTACCACAGAGGTTTCCATTTGGACTTGGAGGAGGTGTCAGAGCTGGACTGGCTTCCCAGACTCCTGCTCATTACCAATCTGCTCCAAAGATTTTAAGAACAAATGAGTATTTGAAAGCGGAATGAATGTGGCCCCTGACTTCCTGCTAGATCCCACCCTGTCTCTGGATGCAAGGAAGCCTAGATGCTCACGACACAGAGAGCGGACAATTAAAATGATCCCAACTTTTGGGTTAGAGACAAAACTCAATGGTTAAGAGTACTTGCTGCTCTTTTAGAGAATATAAGTGCAGTTCCTAGCACCATATCAGATGGCTCACAAATACCTGTAACCCCAGGGGATCCAGTACCTGCTTCTGGACTCTGTAGATACCTGTACAGATATATATATGTATATATATATATATATTTATATATATATATACATATATATATATATTTAAAGACATCATGAAAGTTATACTCAAATATATGAAAAATATTTGGAGCATTCTGAAATCTTTCTTTAGCAAAAATTACTTACAGTTTCCTAAATACAAAATTAAAATGCCAGCCTATGACAAAGAGATCAAATTAGAACTATCATGGAGGCAAATGATTTACTTGGCTACAATTTAACAGTTCTTTGAGCCACTTTAAATATTGTTTGTGAACCTACTATGTGCCAGGCAACTATAGTAAGTCTTACAGGGGACACAAAAGTGAACAACAACATCATCTGCCCCTCCCCCAAGAGTTTTAAATCTAGACAAGAGAGTGAGAAATGAAGCAGAAATTTCTGGTTTTATTGGAGACTCAATTGTGTCATGGGATGTTATTCTGGAGGCTGGCTTATGAGAGGATGTTTTGCTGAAGCAGACAAGTGAAAGGACGTTTTGCTAAGAACAGACATGTGTTTTTTTCCAGAAGCTATCTGGTGAAAAAGGCATGTGATATTTTGCTGGAGTGGATGCTTGAGAAGTCACACAATATTTGGAAAGAGTAGAAATATAACCCAACAGACAATGGACAATGATCTGGCATTGGTTTGCCTTGCTGGTCTTCACTGATTACACTATTGCATTGATTTACCTTCGCTTGTCAGGTCTTGTAGAAAGAACTGCACCAAAGAATTGGTGGTATTCCAGCTGCTTCTTGCCAGTTCAGAAGACTCGTGTCAATTGGTGGAGTCTCTACTGTTGATTCCTGTTTGGTGTTTTTCTAGTTAACTGAACTTCAGACAATGAAGACTGAACTCATCCCCAAGGAAATTCTTCTAAACAGGTCCACACACTTCTTATCCTATTAGTCATTTTCCTCCCCTACCTTTGGTTGGTGGGCTATAAGGGAAATTGAAGTGTTTAAAGATCCCTTATTAAAGTAGGTTTTGAAAAATATAAGGCTACAGGTGGTGCCCACAGTGGCTTAGGCATTATAAGTTAACTCTACTACTAATGTAGTAAAGGAATCAGCAGGTTTTGGTGGGTTAGCAATGTTGATTAAGGAAGTTGGCAAAACAGTAGCTACTGCTGCTGGGTAGTGTTGCTCCTGTAGGGGGTTTTCTGGTTTTGCTTCATAGTCTTCATTTTGAAAAAGTTTGGGGAGAAGCCTAAAAATTCAGAAGGTTCACTCAATTCTCTTGTGTTTGAGAAGATTGCAGAGCTGACTATGTATTTAGAGAGTTTGCAGATGGAGGTAAAAGTGTTTGAAAATAAACAAACAAAAAAAGCCAGTAAGAGGAGAATGACAGGGTTTAGGCTTGGTGTCTGGGACTGGGAATTTATCACACATGAAAGCAGGAACCAAATTAGGCTGAAAGGCACTTTCACTGTCAGGTGCTCAGGGCACCTCAGTAAGACAAGGGACCAGGAAGAGCAGGAGGCAGTACAACGGGTCAGCGTTCAACAGAGTACACCACCAGAGGATTTGTTTGGGACTATAAAGGCATCTTCAGCCTTCTCAATCTTTGTGCAGCACATGCCTGCTAACGATGGTGGTCATGCTTATAATGAGTTGACTGCCATGCAGGCAGGGAGACCACTGCTGTCAGAGAGTATTCAACAATAGCATAGATCATTTTTTAAATATTACATGCTGCAACATGGCATCAAAAAGAAATGCTAGATTTAAAGCATTTTAAAGAGGCTATTTTATTGTATGTCTTGCATTCGCCATTCATTAAAGAAATGTTAAATAACTGGGCTATACAACATAGAGCCATTCCCCAAGATTGGAAGGGATTGGTGTTGACTAGAAGCTGGTCAACAATTACAATGGTTGACAAGGTGGAGGCTCAAAGTCACAAAACTAGAACAAAGTAATTTATCAAGGGGGGAATAAATGCTACTAAAGACCAACTGCTGGGGGAAGGGCATTATGTTGACTTATGAAAACACATCCAATATGCTGATGCCATAATTGAACAATGTTGTGTTGTGCCTTTAAGAACTTTCCTTGGACTCCATGTATCTTTGTCCCTGTGGCAGTCTCCCTTCATAGCCATGGAATAGCATGTTCTTGTTATTGGCAAAGCTATCGCCATTTCATTGGTACCAGATTCTGACTAGATCAAGTAACATTCTAAGACTGTGAAGTGTTTGCATGATACTAGAAAACTGGACTTAATTTTCTAAACTAGTGTTGAAATGTTCCTAAGTAACAACTGACCTCATTGTTCTTGAATAGTGGAAAACCTGTTAATACTGTACTGTATAGGTACTGTAATAGATACTGTAATAGTGGCTGAGATCTTTCAGTCACCTTACAGGGGTTCTTCACATCTAAATTTTGAAAATGAGTATTTTATGTCAAATAAAAGGTTGATTGATGTGTGTGTGTGTGTGTGTGTGTGAGAGAGAGAGAGAGAGAGAGAGAGAGAGAGAGAGAGAGAGAGAGAGAACACTTTCTTGGGGTATGATTGAGGAGCCTGCAGAACCTTATTTACTAAGATAATACAGGGTGCTGCAGAAGCCTTTACCAATTTCATACAGAGGTTAGGTTCATCTGTAAATAGAGCCTGAAACCAGACAGTCATTGATAGAAATATTAGCATTTGGAAATGCAAATACTGAATGTAAGAGAGCAATCAGACCCTTAAAAGCATGAGAAGCTCTGTTAGATGAATGGATAAAAGAGACAACTCCTGGTTCTTGGAAGCATAAGCAACTTCCAGAAATACAAGTCTAGGTATTGTGGAGGAGGAGACAGTGAGTGTATGAGGAATTCAAAGTCAAAGCACTAGAAAAACACTTCAGAACTGCAGCTAAAAGGAACTAGGATAGTCTATAGAATAAGGGAAAGGTGAATGGTCCTCTACTGATTGTAGAAAGGGTCAACAGTTGGAGCATCACTCCAAGCAAAAGTCAAGAGATGGGAAAACCCATTATCATATTTTGTAAAAAAACACAAATTTTATTAATTTCTTAAAGATATAGAACTCAGTCCAGAGAGATATAGCTAAAGGAGAAGGTTGGAATAACCCCATAGCATAAAGGGTAATCATAAAGTGTTTGTTTTTCTTAGGAGATTTGTTGGGGGTGGAGAATATAAAGAGCAATCTATTCAAAACCAGCTTTAGATAACTAGGACTAGGTGTGGTAGCATATCTGTCTTATACCAGTATTTGCAAGGAGGATACAGGAGGATCGGAAGTTCAAGATCTTCTTCAGCCACATAGAAAGCTCAGAATCAGCCTGTGCTATAGGAGACCATGTCTAAAAGAAAAAAAAGTTTTAATTAGTCTAAAAATAACTTGAATAATAAAAAAGAACCAACATAACCACTTGGGAGTCTGGTTAAATTTTAAGTAAAAGCTTTTTTTGAAGAAAGAAGAAGGGCTGGAGTGATGACTCAGTGGTTAAGAGCACTGACCGCTCTTCCAGAGGTCCTGAGTTCAATTCCCAGCAACCACATGGTGGCTCACAACCATCTGTAATAGGATCCGACTCCTTCTTCTATACTTACATACATAAAATAAATAAATCTTTAAAAAAATGAAAAAAGGAAGGAGGGCAGGAGGGTGCACATGCTAGAGATATAAGAATGAACAAACCCACAGTAGAAGCTCTTGATGATACCTAGCTATAGGTTTGAATCTCAGGAAGCAGAGACAGGATCATAAGCACTCACCAGCTAGTCAGAATAACCAACACATCAAGTTCCAAGTTCAGTGAGAGATTCTACCTCACAAATTAATATGAAGATCAATAAAAGAAGACATCTGACATAGACCTCTGGCCTCCCCTTGCACATTCACATGTGAGTGAACACACACGCACATGCATGTGCAAGTATACAGACATACATAAATTCTAGGTCCCCACCTAGACCTATTAAATCAAAATTTCAATGGCAAGACCTAGACCAGTATATGTTTGAAAAGTTCCTCAAGTAATTTTAAATTTCAGTAAGTTCTTTGACTCTCTCTGTCTTCACAGTACTGGTCAAGAGATCAGTAATTCTGTACATCCCTGGACTCAGAAGAAATGCTGACTCTCAGAGCACCCTGCTCAAAACCTGCATATTACCTAGAAATTAAAGCTCTCTCCATGGGTGTTTGAGTTAAAGCAGCAGAGGCAAGCACTTCTGGGACTCATGCTGAAATGCTGAAGTTGTAACCCACACCCAGGTGAAGCCAAATGCATGTCCACAGACCATGCTTCAGAATGTTCTAGAAATGGGAATAACAAGACCTATGGAAATACAGACTTTGGCACAAAGACCAACAATGTATGTGTTAACATATTTCCTAGATTTGATATGAATCTCTGACCTAAATTGTTCTGAGGATGCATTAGTTACTTTTCTCACTGTTGTTTTTTTTTTGTTTTTTGTTTTTTAAGGAAAAAATACCAAATGAAGGCAATTTGAAGGAAAAATGGGGTTTTGTTTTTGATTTTTGGTTTTTTTTTTTGCATGTTTTTTTTGTCTCACAGTTTTGAGAGTACAGTCCAACATGACACGGAAGGTATTGTGGCAGGAGTCTAATGGCCACAGTCACACTTTATCTGCAATCAGAAGATGGAGACGAATTCTCCTATTCAGCTTACTTTCTCTTCATTCAATCCAGGACCACAGGCCATGGAACAATGCTGTCCACACTTAGGGTGCGTTCTCCCCACCAAAACTAATGCAATGCAGAGACACCCTCACACACATTCCCAGAGGTTTGTCTCCTAGGTGATTCTGTAACTTATCCAGTGGACAGTATTAACCACCATACTGATTAACCAGCATGATACTGAAAGGCATAGTAAAGAAACTACAGAAGAAAAAGTAACCTCACTTGACACTAGTTGCCCTCTTAAACTCTGTAGCTTGGAGATCCAACCATGGGTCATCCAGCTCTGCTCTGAGAACAGTTAATCCACAATGGGTTTCCTTGTCATAGATGGTAGAAAAAGACAGTAATGAACATGACCATTTCAGCTACCCTGGGGCATCTGAAAAGGGACCTAGAGTGAGTAACAATCCAAGTGTTAAACTGATCTATAGCACTCCAGTCCAACAATTTGGATCTGTCCCTTAGACATCTTAAATGAGAGAATGTCTCCAAATGACACCCATATTCTAGAGACAGAAGTCAGGATTCAATCTGAATCTTAACTCAGCTGTTCTTTTCCTGTGAGGCTTCGACAGATCTCTCTTAAAACTAAACCCTACCTCCATAAGTTTCTAGTCTGTTCCATGTTCCGATCTTTGTCCCAGAACTAGGTATCTGATACACATAAAATACCATTTAACACTCTAATACATCCCCCACTGCATCTGACCAGAATGCTCACTGGGAGTTCTGTTCTGTCCTTCAGGCCCCACTTCCTTCCCTCCACTCCATTGCTTAGCATTGGCCCTCATTCTGCCTCTGCATACCTAAATCTTCTTCATAGGTCCCGTGGGCATCTCCAGGAAAAGAACCTAGCTATTCCTCAAAAAGAAAAATGTACAATTCTGATATAGCTTGGTAATTCTACTCCTGGGATACATACAAGAGAATGCAAAAGAGGCTTGTTCTCCAGTGTTCACTTCAGGGTTACTTATAACAGTCAGAAGATCCACGTCTCCACGGTTTAGCAGATAAGACAAAATTTCCCTTCTTCTCACTGGGAACTGTGATATCAGCTAGCCTCTATGTAGTACTCCACCCCCTAAACAACCTCCAGATTAGCCTGGGCTCTTCACTCTCCCCTTCGAAGATGACATCCCCGCTTGGTGACATTTTCAAAGTGGCCTACATTCAGCAAGCAAACATTCCCAAAAACAGTAGAAAAAAATACAACCCGTATTTAGAAGAGATAATGAGCTGGATATAAACAAAAGTCTTCCTTTCACACTCGTCATGGAGTCAAAGGAGTCCAAACTGTGATGTTTGGTAACAGCAAATTGTTTGAGGCAGATTTTCAAAAGTAGTCCAAGATCTTCACATCCCCATCTGTGAATTATCTACTGTGGTAACTTAATTTCATGTTTTTGTCTTAAGGAGAATTTGGATAAATGTTCTAATGCAGTAATTAGCAGCTACATTAATAGCATTGATTTCCCATTATGTGTCCCATTATTTTAATTATATTTCACTTTAAACAATTTTTCAGACTGTAATCTTCTACTAAGATAAGCTTGATACCCTGACTAACTTCTCTCAATCACACACCCTACAATGGCAATGAGTCACGTGCTATTTAACCTCACATCACACAGTTTTTAAAAAAATCACTTCAAGGAGTCCTGGGTAGAGGTCCTCTCTTGAGCAATTACCTCCAGGACCTAGAGTCAACACTGAAGTGATCAAAGCAAGCAGTCATTGAGCAGAGCTCTCGACACAAACAGCCCCTTGATATCCCATTAAGATGCTCGAAATCCCATCTTTAAAGAGCCCTTTGGGGGGATCTTTGGGTGTTTTCTGTCTTTAAAAGAACATGGGGAAAATACCACTTACCAAGAGCGTGTAATATGCACCAGATACTCTGGGATTAAGGCTAACACTTACATTCCTCTTATTCTATATTTTAGGCACTGGCATAAAAGTCTCGCCTATATTGACTCATTTAAATTCTCCCACAAAAAAAAGTCTCTAGGAGACAGACATTATAATCACTTCCATTTCATAAATGAGAAAATTAGAGGCCACCCAAGATCATCTCATCTAGACACAACCACAACTCAAGCCCAAGCAATCTGGTTCCAGAATCCAGAGCCCTCTTACCCTCTGCTACATTGCTCACTAGTGTAATCTTATTAAACCACTCCATATAGCAAGTGTTTTGTGTCTGTTCTGACAAGTGAAGATGCTGTGATAGGAGAGGTTAAATAATGCAATGCACACAACTGGTCAATGGCCCAGGTTTGGCTTAGACCCAGGAATTAGGCTCCCAAGACTCGATTCTTCCCTTCTGTCCAAAAAGAATGGATACTTTCACTGAGTATGTGGGAGCAAGTCCTAAGCAACTGTGAAATAAGAAATAATGCAATAGGCCAAGTTGTCTAATGACTAAAGAGATCAGATGGCATATAGAGAGCTAGCTCACTGACAAACCCACTTCTTTTTCTTCTAGGCCTATGGACCCCCAGGAACTCATATATGATAATTCTGGGCAGTGGAATATTTGAGCTTTAGCAAATAGAGTGTAAGCACCAAACACTGTATAACGACCTTCATTTTCTCTCCTCCATTCTGATTGGGGGTATTTAAAAAGTATAGATGAGGGAACACCCTAAGGGGAGAAAGCTTGAATTCCTGATAAACCTAACCCAACAGTAGGTGGCTAGGCCAGGAGCAGATTCAAGGGACAGTGGTGGCAAGAAGTAAACATGCGCATCGTTATTTAAGCCACTGGGGTTTTACATTTTCTCTTGCAATAACTAATACTGCAATAAGTAATATAACAATGACAGAGAAAGCGACTGTGCGTAATGGGAAATTGATGTGCTGTGGAATAGGCAGAAGATAAATGGAAATTCAAGATGAAAAACCAGAGATCACATGATCGGTGGCCACAAAGTGTCTGGTAGTATTTTTTTTTCTTTTCTTTTTTTTTGGAGCTGGGGACCAAACCCAGGGCCTTGCGCTTGCTAGGCAAGCGCTCTACCACTGAGCTAAATCCCCAACCCCTGTGTCTGGTAGTATTGCCCAGGCAGTAACTCAGAAGCATGCTTTTACTGTTAATGACATGAGCTTCCACCAGAGGTTTGAAGTGACAGAGTGACATGATGTAACCTTATTAGAAGGATCAGTGTGGCCTGAGTGCCGAAAATAAATCAGCAGACAGCAGCAGAAACAGGACAACAGGAGGCTACTGCCACTGACCTCACAGGGTGAGTTCTTGAGTTGAAGCCTCTCCCTCAAAGGTCCAGCAAAGCTAACTGTCCTGAGGAATGTTTCAGACCCCCACGCCAATCGAACAATGGCTTCCGGTCAACGAGTGTCAATAGATTCAACATGGAGATTCAATATGGAGAAAGAACAAACACATAGCATTTAATTTTCCTTACATTATATTTGCAATAGTATGGAATTCTGAGGCTGTCCAACCAATTCCAAAGACTTCCTCCCCCAAAATATATTCTTTTAATGTCTATAGAATTATAACCCCTCAAAAATGTTGGGCATGTGAAGCTATAAAAGCATCCTTTGGTGGCTACCAACCATAATGGAGACTGAACAATTTCCACATTCATTACAAATACACACACACAAAGAGAGAGAGAGAGAGAGAGAGAGAGAGAGAGAGAGAGAGAGAGAGAGAGATCTCCATCTCCAATTAAACCTTCCAGGACACAAGTACAAGTCCCATGAAACTAGGTAGTTGGAAACAATTCACCCTGATGCTTCTCTAGAATCACAGATCTCTTCTCTCCATTCCACACCCTCCCCAAGAAACACTGGAAATTATTTTCCTCTCTGAACACACTACATCTTTCTCTTCCTGTTGCAAACATCTGCACTGCGTTTCTTGGATCTCTTATTATCCCTTTTTAGATATCCAAAATAATAAACTCGCTATCTAAGTTTATTGTACCCACTGTGATACCTGTCAGTAAAACCCAGAGTGATTCGTTAGGCTCAGGGTAGGATATTTGGGGAGATACAAAGAAGTAAGAATTATAGCAATGTTTATTCTTCAGACCAAACACCCAAATTCCCATCTACCCAAAGTTAGACACCGCAATACTATAAGCATTTACCTAAGCCTTCAGGGTAAGCAATTTTTCCACAACTTGCTCAGATCTATGTTACTGCTGACACGTATATCTTAGAGGTTCACGCTTTTGCGGTAAGGCAAATTTGAAATATGTTTAAGAGCTGGGGAGGTTAGCCAGGAAGCCACAGTTTTCCTCAGATTGAGGGGAAAGGGCTCTTGTCTAAGTCACCAATCAGACACTACACGTGGTCGTCAATGCTAAAATGATGCCTTAAAGGTGCTGGAAAGCAAGGAGTAAAACAGGACACCCACTGTTTTCCTGTTTACTGAACATCCTTCAGAGGTAGAGTTAGCTGTTATTGAAATAACTTAAACTGTGGAGAAAAATATCAAAATAAGCCTATTACACTAGAACCAGCCATTACAACCAAGCAAATAATACAATAAATCCTTTGAAATGAAGAAATATGGCAAGAGGCACTTAAAAACTGAGTGGTGTTTTGTCAATAAATTGCCGCATTAATAGCTCTTTGATGCTTTTTTTTTGCTAAATTCTATATTTCTGACACTCAGAAAGGAATATTAGAAAAAAATCATGTTTATTTTATACAACTCATTAGTAGAAAGGAAGAAAATATGAGGACGTTTTGGAGCTGTAAATTCTTTCCAAAACTGTGGAGCTGATAATATTGGAAGAGGGAAGATCAGGAAGGAGTGAATGCTTTTAAACTGAATCGTGGAGACAGATGAGCCATTACCCCATCAGTAAAGGGCAGGTCCTATTTGGATGACTAAATACCATGCGCAAGGCTGTGATGCCCCTTTTTGATAATGACTGCGTGTAGACATCATTTCTTTCTTTCATTTTCAGCAGGGCCAGTCATCAGTAGTCTTTCACTCCTAAGTGAGCTCGCTTCCCTACAGATGTACCCATTTATCCCAACTAATGAAAGACCACTAGAACCTACTCTATTTACTAACAATAAACTCAGAAGGATCTGACGGAAATCGGACGTCCATGGGCACTCAGCTCCGTGGGCGTGGTCTAGCTGATCGTTGGCCTCCGATTTCACACCCGCCTCTGCTTGCCTCGTAGTCTAAATATCATTACCCAGTTGCACATTAATCTGTTGAAGGCAGCTAGAGCCATGACTCAGCTAGCGTGTGGCAGCCTCTGAGTGTTAAACCAAAATGCAAATCGAGCATAACATCCCTAATGAGATGAAGCGAGCTCATTTACTTTTCTTTGAATCATTCCTCAGCCGGTCCCGTCGGTTTGGGGCAGTGTTTACGCAGCGCAAGGCCATGTTTAAACGTTATTTTTATTGCTCCTGAGCTGCTCCCATACCATTAGGCAACGTAAAGGCCTAATTCCGAACTCAGGCAGCTTAGAGACCTGTGGAAACACTCGTGACAAAGTGTTTTCTGCACAGCCATTGTGCAGAACACAGGGGTGTGGTCTTGATGCTGTGAAACCACCCCCCCCCATTCTGGCCTTGCACAAAAATGCCATACAAGTTTCTGCATTCCGGTGTCTTCACACATATGCACCTTTCTTCTTGTTTTTTCTTTTGTTTTTTCTTTTGTTTGTTTTGTTTTGTTTTGTTTTGTTTTTTTCACTCTGATCATTGCCATTCTGTCCTCGGCCAAGATTTATTTCCCCGAGTAAGTAGTTATCTTAACTTGGGTTCTCCAAACACAGACAGAGCCAAAGACAAAATCTTCTATGAAAGTTATATTTAGAGGGAGAGCTTGAGGCACACCAATGCAAAAACAGAGAACCAAGTAAAGAAGAAGAAAAACAGGCAAGGGTAGGTTCATGGGGATTCTCCTATAGATAGCTTAGAGCTCTATCCATGACGGACCCTCTGAGAATGTGTAAGAAAACACCTCAGAATTGCAGAAGCACTGAAGAGAGGCACCAGTTTTTGTTTCTAAACCTCAGTAGTTGTGGTTTAGTCCTGGAAGCATCAGCCCTTAGTACTTCTGACCTGCCCAGGACTTTAACACAGTATGCAAATATCCAGAGAACACTCTAGAGCAAAGAAGCACAAAATATCATTAACTGATAAATTATTTTCTGTGCAAGGCTAGGAGAAGCAAAGGAATGTGGTTGAGGATGGTTGAGGACCACTTCCAAATGCACAGTCGGACTGGGTGGTGCCAGTCTCAGGTCTGAATTCTGATTTCTTCCTCACTCACTGTGTGACTTAAACGCTATTTCTAAACGCTGTTTCTCTGTTGAAAGATGAGATTTGTAATGAACGAAAAATAAGGATTCAGTGTCAAAATGCAATGTAAACTCTTAGTGTGGACCTCAGCACTCAGCAAGTGCTCAATAAACATTTATTACTTTTATTCTGGTTCTTGTCACCTTTATTTAACTAATTGTGCAATAGTTGACCTCCTTTCTGATTAACACAGTAGTTCCCACGTTTCTGCTATACCCATATGATGGACAGGATAAGAAGCATCCATTCTATTGTGTCACTTCTTAGATTGTTTCTTAGGTACGACAGCTTAACCTGAGAGCTAGGCACAGGCTAACAATTCTCTGAGAAATTCCAGCGCTCTCTCTCTCTCTCTCTCTCTCTCTCTCTCTCTCTCTCTGTCTCTCCCTCTCTCCCTCTCTCCCTTCTCTCCCTTCTCTCCCTCTCTGTCTCTCCTACCCCTTTCCTTTCTTGACCCAAATCTCTTGATAAATTTTAGAGAAAAAGTCATGTGATAGAGTCGATGGACCATGGTTGTAATATCTAAAGGAGATACTAACTCTGGTTACCGTCAGCCTAAAAGCAGAAGTCTCTCTCACCTCTGCCCCTCCCACGAAGCTCCTGTCCTCTTGAGCTAGGAATGATACAAATCCCAATCATAATAATGGCCTTTGTCTCAATCTATAGACCATTGTTTACAAGAGGTGAAAAGACATGACATCTGTCATTAAATGACCCTAATGGTTAAACAAAAGGAATAATGCCCCTAAGTTACAGGGTCGGGCACGGGTTACTTTATTATAATGCTTGCCTTTCCATAATTTAATCTTACTTTGTTTATCCTCTCTGCCAAAAGTAGTAGCAGAGTCAAACAAAATTAGTATAATAGGAGAAAATAGATTAAAAAAATCAAACAAATAAAAATTTTAAATCAAATAAATGACTATCTGCCCAAGATTGAGCTGCCACAGCCCCATTATATATAGTGGGGAGTCGTGAGGTCCCGCCCCTCACTGAGAGATCAGCAGTGAATGGGTACTGGAGGAAGGGTGTTGTAAAATTTTAAAAGAAAGTAGTTGAAAAGAAAAACAGTAGATCCATGCTGGCCAAACCACTCACGCATGGGTGGGTAGGTAGGTGCGTGCGTGCGTGCATGGTGCGTTCGTGCGTGCGTGCGTGCGTGCGTGCGTGCATGGTGCGTGCGTGCGTGCGTACACGGGTAAGGAACTCTAGCTAGCCTAGAACGGGAGGAATAGGCTTGTCTCCACTTCCTCTGTGCTAGGCGGATTTGTGTGGGCTTGGAAGAGACAGATGTGGAAACTTTTGCCCTAGAGCTTGCAAGGCTTGCAGTACTGGCTAACCTGTTCCTCCCTAGGTTGCTCTTTCACCAAACAATAGTTCCCATATCCTGTTTCCCACTGCAAAGTGCCAAGAAAACTCCCTAGTTTCCGTAGGCCACAGAGAAATATGGTTCGCAGTCCTATTCAGACAGAAAGCTAAACATCCTCGAATTCCTCCTGACTCTGTACTTCCGAATCAATGTTTTAGAGAAGAACCAGACAGGAGAGCAGCATGCTGCCCCCCAAGCCCTGTAGGAACCACACTCCTGATACGTCAGAGGGATCTTAATTGGAGGAAGGAAGGGGAAAGGATAGAGGATGGAGTTCAGATTATCCTGTTGTGCACTTGGAGTCCATCACTTACCCATTATATTAAGTATCTGCATGGCATACTTACATACAGTTATTATCTTACCTAGGGGCAGGGCGGGGGGGAGGTGAAACAATTATTTGTAAGGCTGTCAACTTTACAAAAGGAAATGAATAGTTAACAAAAATCTACACGCTTGATGAATTTCCCTATCTGGTCCTGATGCGGCTGCATGTCTGAATGGCAGGCTGGGTTATAAATAGTTGATGCTCTGGTCTGATGTTGCAGCGCCTAATGAATTGTTGCTTCCATAAACTTTTTATGTGTTGCAGTGTAGAAGGGAACCAATTAAAAAGTTTTGCCAATTTGAATCCTCTGCATAAAGTATCTTCTGCAAAGAGATAAATGTCTTTGATGTCTTTGAATGCTTGGTGAGCTAAAACTTTATTCAAATTGGCTTTGTGACATCTTTAAATATACATTCCTGGGATATTGTCAGCTCACATTTATTCTACATATGTGGCTATGATTAAACGAAAACGATTGACTGAACTTTTTTTCGCCCCGCCACATCCTCACTTAAACTAAAGTTAACACCAACTTTTTAATTTCTGTTGAGTCTCCCTTCGATTAAATTTGTTTGTATCTCCAACAGTTTCATTCTGACCTCCCTGGCATCATTGTGAAGAAATACTGTGAGGAGGGAGGAAAAAAAAGCTGATAGTTATGTTTCATGGAAGCCAAAGTTCTTCTTGCAAATTAAAATTACATTCCACTTTGCTGAACACTAAGAAAATCGGCTTTGGAAAATTACCTCGGCCCTGAAGATGCTACAGCCACTTAACAGACAAGCCTCGCTCCCATAATGCACATCTGTGAGCACACGCGCTTGGCTCCGACTCGAGCTGGACTAAACAAAAATCTCATTAATAGACTTGGCCTAAAGAAGCACTTGAAAAGACAACTAATCGTGTTCTACATGACTGGAAATGTCACACAAAGACAGAAGAGACGTGAACTTTCGAACGAGTGCTTCCATCGAAGACGGCACCTTCTTCAAGAAAAGAGAGAAATAAAAATTTTAGATCGTGTCAAAGCTGGCGCTCCAACTCCTCTCAGGGCTTGACTCTGATATTTGACAAGCCATTTTTAAGGCAAAGAGGGGGGAGGGAATGAAGAGGAGAAGATGGCAACATGAATAAACAAACAAACAAATAACCCAAGGGAACAATAGTCCCAGTACTGCCCAGGGCACTGCAGTCATGGATATGGGTGGAAAACCCACTGTTAGGACACATATATTCTATTTGTCACCACCACCACCACCACCACCACCACCACCACCATCATCATCATCTCATACATTATATCCTGACTGCAGTTTCCTGTCCATCTACTCCTCCCACTCTTTCTCCCAAATCCATTTCTCTTCCATTTCCCTCCAGAAAAAAAGAAAAAGAAGCCCTTTCAGGGATATCAGCAGAAGATGGCATAACAAGTAACAAAAAAGGAGACAGCACTCCTCAAATCAAAGCTGGATGAAGCAACCCAGGAGGAAAAAAGACCCAAGAGCAGACAAAAGAGTTAGAAACAGCCCCGCTCCCACTGGTCTTAGAAGTCCCACCCAAACCCCCAAGCTAAACAACAATAGTATGTATGCACATGCCACAATCCATTTGCAGAAGACGCAGCTCAGACCCATGCAGGCTGCATGATTGCCGCTTCTATCTCTGTGAGCCCCTTTGAGCCCTGGTCAGTTGATTCTATGGGCCATGCTCTTGTGCTATCCTCAACTCCTCTGGCTCCTACAATCCTTTCTCCCCCTCTTCTGAGGAGTTCTGTACTGGCTGGTTTTGTGTGTCAACCTGACAGAAGCTGGAGTTATCACAGAGAAAGGAGCTTCCCTTGAGGAAATGCCTCCATGAGACCCAGCTGTAAGGCATTTTCTCAATTAGTGATCAAGGTGGGAGGGCCCCTTGTGGGTGGTGCCATCCCTGGGCTGGTGGTCTTGGGTTCTATATGAAAGCAAGCTGAGCAATCCAGGGGAAGCAAGCCAGTAAGTACCATCCCTCCATAGCCTCTGCATCAGCTCCTGCTTCCTGACCTGCTTGAGTTCCAGTCCTGACTTCCTTTGGTGATGAACAGCAATGTGGAAGTGTAAGTTGAATAAACCCTTTCCTTCGCAACTTGCTTCTTGGTCATGATGTTTGTGCAGGAATAAAAACCCTGACTGAGACTGGCTCCCATCTCTGGTCTCTGCATCTGCTCCTGTCAGTGTCTGGATGGCATCTTTCTGAGGATGACTGGTCTAGGCACCAGTTTATGAGTGTAGCAGAATATCATTAGGACTCATCTCATTGGCTTGTATTTGCTTCTGTCCTGGGTCCCAAGGCTATCCACATCCTCTGGCTCCTGGCCATCAGGCAGCAGGGCATGGGCACCCTCTCATGGCATGGCCCTCAAGTGGAACCAGCCATTGGTTGCTTGCTTTCACAAGTTCTTAGCCACCATTACCCAAATGCATCTTTCAGGCAGGACAACTTGCATGTGGGAGGTTTGCCACATACACTCTTCAGCAGTGAAGAGTTGTATCAATAGAACCAAAGTTTTCAAAGCAATTGTAAACTTGTAACGGTTTTGCAGTTGGAAGCAAGCAAGGAAGGAAGGTGTTATACCAGCTTTGGGGAGTGGGACTCTTAGAGATGCTGAACATTTAAGATGAAGCTTCCAGAAGGATTAAATCAAGAAGGCAAATGTCAGAAGTTTCCTGCAGACTGAGGGAACAGCATGGATGTATGTATAGAGAATTTTGGTTTCTCTAAAACCCCAGTCATATTATGCAAATATGTTTGGGATATGGGGCTCCTTCACTTTGTCCACAGTCGATAACTATGATTGTCTCATGCTCTAGGAGGGAGCATGATTTTTGCCAGCTGCAGACAGTTTAATTCTGGGGACTCTGGAGAGGGGTGCTGCTCCTGGTTCCTGCTACTATAGTTTGACAAGTGGTCATGAGCAAAAGAGACAAGAAGAAGAAATTGGATATCCTGACAACTGAGATTGAACTTGCCCCAAGGAACCCAATGCCTCTCATTAGCAGGAAGTAGTCTGAAGAGGTCTATATCCCCTTTCTTTCCGGCTTGAGTTCCTCCAATGTTTTCCTCACCGTAAGTCCAAGAGTAATACACTATCCCATATAATATGTATCATAGGGCTCAGGAATATACTGAGTTATTTGATCTAGATTTATGTGCACTCTATAGCATTTATAGTAGGTTGAAATCACTTAAACTTTGTCTCACATAGATGAGGTCTATGCCTTCCGACCTTCTTTCTCTCCTACCTAGTGCTGAGGGGTTGGAAGGCATTAGGGAGGAATAAGAGTTGGAAGGGAAGTAGAGAAATAAGAACACAATAACATAGCCAAAAAAATATACCAACAGGTATATTGAATATATAAGAGCAGAATTAAAGAACCCTATAGGGAAGCAGAGAGGCCAAGGCATCTATATACCCTGGGATACTTCATAAGAACCTGGACTCCCTTGAACAGAAACGTGAATTTGGTTCCCTAATTAACCTAGAACGAGTTAAGATTATTGTGGAAGGGAATGGCAAGATTACATACCTCATTAAAGCCATATGTCACACAGGAGCATAGCACCTGTGGAGTCCGTAGGAAGGTGTGACAGCCCCCGGAGATGGAGAGGCAGGTGGCTGTGACCTGCCCATTATGAGTACTAGGAACCAAGCTTGATTCTCTTGCAAGAACAGTATGTGCTTGTAACAGTCGAGCAGCCTCTTACTTCATTTCTAGATAAAAATCACACCATGACGCCAAAGACAAATCCCAGAATCTTTGGCTCAAGTGATATTTTTTGCTTCGGCCTCCCAAGTACCTGAGGCTACAGGTGCATACCAGGGCACGTGGCCGTAAAGAATATGATCACAGGGGTTGGGGATTTAGCTCAGTGGTAGAGCGCTTGCCTAGCAAGTGCAGGGCCCTGGGTTCAGTCCGCAGCTCCGAAAAAAAAAAAAAGAATATGATCACATGACTTTTATTTATGTATCTTTAGAGTGTTATTCCTACTTGTTCAAAACAAGGGAGGGGGCTTCCTGAAAACGTCTCCTGCATTGGACTGGCAATGGCCGATCTGGCTGAATCATTGTCTCTCCTGCCTGATTTCCTCCAACGTTTCGCTTCTCATGAGTCCAAGAGTAAGACATTATCCCATATAATCTATATCAGGGGCTCAAGAATATACTAAGTTATCCGATCTAGATGTGTGTGCACTCCATAGCATTGATACTATGTTGAAATCACTTAGACTTTGCCTGTCTCACAAAGTATTCTTGTCATTAAATGTCACTGGACTATGTTAGGAAAATCCTCCCACCCACGGTCCAGAGAAGAGATGGGAGAGCAACAGGGATGTGGAAAAAGCATCCTCTGGGAAAGAGAAAGCTTCCTACCTCAGATTCAGTAACTGTGAACTTCCCAGGGTAGTGGAGGTTTGGGGTTTGTTGTTCTGTTGTTGTTGTTGTTTGGTTTGGTTTGGTGTGTTGTGGGTTTTTTTGGTTTGTTTGTTATTTTTCTTTCCTCAACAGCAGCTGTCAGCAAGACCCTTAACCTAGCCGACTAAAAAGAAACTTAATGGGGGCCGATCGCATTGTTAAGGCTCTCTGACAGTACAACATAAATCTGAGGGGAAAAGAAATGTAGAATCCAGGCACAGGGCCTAAAGACTTACTTTTGAATCCAAGCTTTTGGAAAGCTTTAGACTGTGGTGAACCAAAAGTTATGGTTCCTGACACCTTGCCAGCACGCAGATTTCTATAGCTAATTAAGACCACCTTCAGCGCACATTGTCTCAAGATCTACCCTTCCCAATGAGTGCTTTCCAGCATAATTCAGTATTCTTCAACACGCTTAATAATATCGTGGATTCTGTGGGCTTCCTTCCCTGAAAAACTCTGATAAGCCAGGTGCTGTACGACCTCTACCCGAACCCAACTTTGCAACAACCCAATCAGAGCCGTTTGCTTTAACGACTTCAGCGAGAAAAAAAAAGGGGGGGGGAGATAAAGCTCAAATTTTTCCCTCTGTATCTTGGACTGAAAATTTACATGAGAAAAAGTCTGGAAATCCTTGTATACACGGCATGAATGTTACTGCGATCCCTTATTTTGTTTTGTTTCAGTGCCGAAGGTCAAACTCTGGGTCTTGCATGTGCTAGGCAAGTGTTCCGCCTTCTAAGCTGGGGCCCAGCCACTCTTTGCTTCACTGTCTGTAGCAGAATCCCTACCACACTGGGTGGTTCGCAGGTAGAGGCTGTGTAGAAATAGAAGCATCTCATGAGCGGCGGGGTTGAAATTCTAGCTCAGGCCTTCCTGAGACAGAGGCCTGAGATGCTCCACCACGATGCTCTGACGCTCTGCGATATTGGAAGAAGCATTCATTCCTAGGGCAGTCTATCTAGCCTTTCGTTCTGGAATGTGGCTGAGATTCATCAAAAAGATATAAAAATACAGTGATTTTTCTCCGCTGTCTTCTGCCTGCTGTGAGGAATTGAGCCCTCTGAAATTGTGAGCCCAAGTCAACCTGTCCTGCTCTGTTTCTGTGGGGTTCTTGGTCACAGCAATGATAAAAGTAACCAATACTCATATACACATTATACATATATATGCACTTATTTATTTCTTTATCATCTGTCCTTATGAGATGAGTATTTAAGACAGGCATGTCTCCATTGTGTGGACACTTCCCCCTCCTCTGTCCCCCTCTAATTCCTTTCTCCTCCGTTCCCCTTATTCCACTTCCATGGACGGACAGTTGGAGAAGCCCCAGTGGAGAAGCCCCAGTGGGCATTACACACCACCCAGCAATTTCTCCTTAAATCACATGTGAAGTAAGAAAGCAGCTCTTTGTGAAAAGACAAATTGTTACTGTTCCTTCTAGGCTCCGCCCAGCAGTTACCTGGCAACAGCCAGGAAGGCCTGGTTTACTGTAAAAGGGGCTGTTGGGCCCCTCCTTGATCTCTTACTCTCTCTTTACCACTCTCCTTCTCTACCTTTCCCCTCCCCCATCTTTCTCCACATGTTCCAGGCCAGGCCTCCTCTTTCTCTCTCTCTCTCTCTCTCTCTCTCTCTCTCTCTCTCTCTCTCTCTCTCCCTCTCCTCCTTTCTCAACTCCCCTTCCCATGCCCTAAATAAACTCCATTTCATACTATATCCATCTGTCATATGGCTGGATACCTCAGCATGGGCCCGCAGAGGCGCCCCTCCTACCTCACCATACCTCGCTCTATAAAACATATCCCTGGCTCCATTTTTTTTTAAATAAATAAATAAATAAAACACAACACAGATTTCCCTTCTCAGGTACAGAGCAAAGAGCAGGTTCAGATTTGTCTGCCCTGCCCAAGAGCTCAAAGCTTGGCAAGATACCACTATGCATCTCAGTGTTCATATTTTTGATGACTTTCCCCCCAGAATCCTTTGGGGTTCTTTTAGTCAATTTTATATCATTTTCTTATTTAGAGCACTGGCTTCGTGTGTTATACCAGTTAAATATTCCATCTTCTTATAACTAAATATAAAAGCCAAACAAAATAAATAAATAATAAACGTGAAGGCATGAATTTTCACAATTTCTCCTGAGAAAGCACCTGCCTTTGTTCTCGCCAATTTATATGTGGTTATTTCTTATCATAAATAGGTTTTGAGCTGTCAGGATGATCCTTTCCTTCACACATTTCTGAGACAAAAAAAAAAATTTTGCACGGAGCTATCTATCTATACCCGCAAGAAGCGCGAAAAGTACAGGTTTCCTGACAAAGGAGAAAACATGATAATTGATGACTGAGATGGGGTGCCCTTCTGCGGAGGTTTTTAATTACCACCTTTCATTTACATAACACTTGAAGCTCTTCCAAAAGCTTCCAGGTACATTATCACATCTGCTCTGCAGCACAACCCTGCGAAGAGAGAGCATAAGTATTGCAAACATCCCTTTCCAGAAGAAGCTGCTAGCACTAAGAGAGGGGAAGGGATTTGAAGAGGGCTGGAACTGAGATTAGAATAGGGTGTCTAACCCCTGGCCACGTATTCTTGCTACTATACTCCTGTGGGAGTGGGACAGCAGAGAACCTGGGTGTGAGTTCTCCCAGAGGTTCAAGGAGCATGAACGGGTGGCTAAATTAGTATTTTAATTGCTTCTGCATATTTGCCATGGTATAAGTGTGTGTAAGCACGTTTACAAAGAACTATAGCTTGAGCCCGGAGGCTTGGTGCAGTGGGGAGATCACTTGGCATGCAATTGTGAGCATCTGGGGTCAAATCCTCCGTGCCCAAGTAAAGTTGGTTGCCGTAGCACACATCTGTAATCCCAGTGTTCTAGGAAAAGGAGGGGAGTGGAATTCTGAGAATTCCCAGAAGCCTGAGGGCCAGCTAGCTTACTGTATGCAGTGAGGAACAAGAAACCCTTTTTCAAACAAGGGGATAGGGTAAGGGCTGATACCTGGGGCTATCTGCTGTCCTCGAAACATATGCTATGATATGTACACACCTGACATCAGTGCGTATACACACACACATATAACATACACATACACAGAAGGAGGGGGGATATGATTTTTGTTAGAAAGATGGGGTCTAGAACCTCCATTCCAGAAAAGCCTGTTTGGTTTGGGGGTCAAACTAGAATCCTACTCAGTCACTTCTAATCTAAGAGAACTGGGTTTCATTTATATCAGCCATTAAAAATGGTGGTGTGGCACCTACCTCTTGGAGGGACGGTAAGGACAAGAAGGAACGATGCATGTGAACCACATATCATAGTACCTGGCACAAATTAAGTACTTAATAAATGATTGTTGCTATGTATAGAGTTGTTGCAGTTGTCATTGTCGTCGTCATCGTCGTCGTCGTCATCATCATCACCATCATCATCATCATTAGTTTAGGTCAAGGTGAGTGCGATTCTGAATTCTGGGTAATGGGTTCCACCTATTGCCAACATGTCATTCGGGAGTTCTATTGGCCTATCCTCTTCTGGCCCTGACTCAAATAACGAGGTTTGCAATTTCACTGACTGGATGTGCTAATTAGAAGCTTTTTAAAGATTTCTCTTGTCCATTGAGGCCACTAAATAATCTCCATATGGGTCAAACTCTGTAGTCAGTCCTTTGCTTCATTGATTGTACAAGTCAGCAATCGGAATCATGATGGAAGATCTATACAGTGAACCAGGCAAAAGGAGTCCAAAGGCCCAAACTCAAGCTTGTCTGTATGTGGGCTTAATTCTTTTATTACATCCAAAATTCAACTTTCATCTACATCATAATTAAATAATGGAATATTTTCTTAACCAGCATCCTTCCCATTTTTAAATACATCTTTTATTAGGTGGTGGAACTTATAAAATATTCATCAACAGAAGCTACTGTGGGGTGGTTTTTTTTTTTTTTTTCTGCTGACCTAACCTTAGAGCTGCTCAAGTGGAAATTAGATTTGTGTTGTTGCTAACTCTCTGAAACTGTCTGCATTTGCGAGATTTCCTAAGGACTGGGGGAAAGTAATTCCACAGGATTAATAAGGGCAACGTACATTCTTATTCTAAAAGGACACACAAAAGAGGGGGCCAGAAATGCTATTCAGTGAGGAAAATTGATCCTGTAGAGCCGTGTTCTGCCTAAGCTCATTGTGTTTTGAACAAGTGCACGGGTTCTTTGGATTGCTATCGAGAATGCCCCGTGTGTCTCTCGTGTCTTAGCTTGAATTAAGGAAGACTTTTAGGAACTTTGTGAAATGTAAGACGCTTGCAATGCTAATGAGTGAAAACAGACATCTGATTGTACTTTCAAAGAGAATAAGAAAGAAAAGCCATTGTGGCTTCATAGATCTCACTCCTAACTTGAAAGGGAGAAAACCTAATAACCATTCATCGTCTCCTCCACTCTACTTTTGCATGTAATTCCTATCCTTCCTTTCCTTTCTCCCTTCCCTCACTCTCATTTGCCCTTTTATTTCTTTCTTTCAGTTAAAAAAAAAAGAATGGTGGTTTCAGAAGATTATTAGAATGTCATGGAAAGTTTTTTGTGGATCTATAGCACCAGGATGTCAATGAATGCTTCATAATCCAATGTCTCACCTAAAATACCCTGGGTTTGAGGTAAGCCATGGTAAGCCCCTGGAGACCCTTCGAATGACACTTTTCATCAAAACAGGAGACGTGGCCTAGAGCACTCCTCACCTCCATCAAGCAAACCTCTGATTCCTCAAGCAGCCAGAGGCCCACCACACATGCGCAGGGTTTCAACATATCATGGGTCTAAATCTAATATCCCTGTCTTCAAGAGTGAGCAAAGTAGCATCTATGTCATGAAGGGAAGGCACTTTGAGCTAGACAGAACTCCAACGTACACACAACCCCCCTCCATTATATTACCAAGTTTTTGCAGCAACATTTTCTTGCAAAGAAATGTGTTCCCTGCCCACTCAAACACTAATTTTGTGATAATTGAAATTTATGCTATTGATTATTAAGAAAATTGAGCCATGTGGAATGAAAACATAATAAAACATTATCCTAATGGCTAAGTTTTCTGTTGGTAGTTTATGGTCCTTGGGGGCATATAATGGTAATTTGCTTTAAATGTTTCTTTCTAAAGTTACCTTGGCAACAGGATGGTGTCAAAGTGTGGTATTTCCACTAGCATACTTTCCTTTTGACTAGAATGTTTAACTTTAGCTCAAAAGAAAACAGAAGTCATGGTAACGGATGCACCCTCTTAGGGAAGCTTGACTTTGCCCCCTTAACCTCTCACGCTAATATTCCTTTCTTTACCTTCTGAAATGGAGATCTGTAAGTTACAAGCTTTAAGAGCACTTTAGACTTATTACAGTGGACTGAACATCTAGCTCCTCTCCACACAACCTCAGTTTTACCATGGTAGGAAACCTTGAGTGACTGAGCCTACATTGATTAGATCCTCCAGTTTCCTGAGCGCCGCTGATAAGACAACCCCAACACCAAATAAAGCAAGAAGCTCATCCTTCTCTGTAAGAACTCTGAACTTGACACATCTATCAGGTTCATGATATCGGAAGGTCTGATCCTAAATCCTCAGCTGTTGTCTCCATTGATAAGAGGAAATGCAACCATTTACCCCAGAAGAATGTTCCAGATGGAAACAGAAGTTCAATCTTGTATGTGAGTACACCCGTAGCTGTCTTCAGATGCACCAGAAGAGGGCATTGGAGCCACCACGTGGTTGCTGGGAATTGAATTCAGCACCTCTGGAAGAGCAATCAGTGCTCTTAACCACTGAGCCATCTCTCCAGACCTTCAGAAGTGCAATCTTAAAGAGTAAGTTCTCTTTTTGTCTATATTCAATAAAGGTGCTTCTCTACATGCCCACTTTAAACTTATAGTCTTAATCATCACAGTACAGCCAAAATATTTACTACGGGATTTCCTATACTTTTCATATTTTAACATTTCTGAATTCTTGAAGTATCTAAAAGACTAGAGTGCACATTAATTGTAGAGTTCCTTGTCTAAAACACACCTGTTGATTTAAAGAGAGCCTTCTATGGTGTGGCATTTAAAGACGCTGAAATCATATTTCTAGCTACTTTTAGAATCATCTGAATCAACACCCAAAAATTGTCTCTGAGATTCTTATTGGTTTCCCCGGATCAACTAAGGAAACTATCGAACCACACTGGACATTCAACCTCACTTTTGGCTTCTGTAGCCAACCCAAACCCATCAGCTTCAAAGAACTGTGCAAAAATAGTCCCTCTTCACGTGCCAGCTAGGAGAACCAGTCTCTTTTCTTTCTTGTCTTTTTTTTTTCTTTTTTTTTCTTTGTTTTGTTTTTAACAGTATGGTGGTTTGAATGAGAATAGCTTCATAGGTTCCTATGTTTATTACTTGGCCCTCAGTTAGTAGACTTTTGGGGAAGGATTAGGAAATGTGGCCTTGGAGAAGATGTGTCCCTGGAGGTGGGCTCTGGAGTTTCAAAACACTGGTACTACTCCCACAGTACTCTCCCTCAGCCTCTTGATTTTTCGATCAAAATGTGAGTTTTCAGTTATTGCTGTGATGCCTGGTCTTTGTCATCAGAATCTTTAACCATCCGAAACCCTAAGTCCAATGAATTGATTGATTTTATAAGTTGACTTCATTGTGGTGTTTTGTCACAGCAATAGAAAAGTAATTCTGTTAGAAACTGTGAGCTATTGTGACATACCTGACCAAGTGGCTTTTCTTTTTCTTTCTTTTTTTCTTTCTTTTTTTTGAGGAGAAGAAGGAATGTAGAAGACCTTGGGACTTTGGAGCAAGAAAGATGTTGAACACTGTAAATAGTGCTTAAAAGCCGATCTTATCAATGTTCTATTGCTGTGAAGAGATACCATTACTCTGGTAACTCTTATGAAAGATAGCATTTAATTGGGGCTGGCTTATAGTTTCAGAGGCTTAGCTCATTGCTGTCATGATGGGAAGCATGACAGAACACAGGCAAACATGGTACTAAAGAAGCAGCTGCGACTTCTATATCTGATCTACACGATGCAAGAAGGAAATGACGTGGGGCCTTGCTTGGGCCCTTGAAACCTCCAAGCCAACCCCCAGTCACATTTTCTCCAATAAAGCCACTCCTAATACTTTCAAATAGTGCTAATCCCTAGTGACCAAGCATTCAAATCTATGAGGCTATAAGGGCATATTTTACACAAACTATCCTAGTAAGTGCTTAAAAGACAGCAATGTCGAGAGCAATGTGGATTGTAGAAGTTCAAGGGAAGTAAGGGCTTCAACAGCAAATGGGTCAGAGACCTTCCTTGTGATATTTTGGCGAAGAATGTAGCTATTTTCTGACCCTCTTCTAAGAACTTGACTGAGGCTAAATTAAACGGAATAGACTTATTTCTTTGGTAGAAGAGATTTCAAGACAGCCTCATATTGACTCTGTCATGTGATTATTGGTCATCATTCTCATTCAGGTCTAAAATGTAAAATGCAGGTTTACACAGAAAAGGAGCAAGTGGGGAAAAAATGACAAAATGAGTAGTTTGAAGAGAAAAGACTACCACAAAACTTATTGCTGAAAGTGATAATGAGATTAAAGAGAGCCCATATCCAGAGTGGAATCAAGGGAATGATGCCCTCAGGGCAGGACACTACACAGATAAACACCCACACTCTGAAAGGGGTCTAAGGAATTTTATGCTCCAAATCAAAGTGATAGAAATGGAGTTCAGCGGGCCAGGCTCCACCCCAAGCAGGCAGCCAGACTTGCTAGTGTTATCCCAAAGACTCTGGATTTAGGTTCATGAAGAATACACCAGTAAAGGGGTTGCAGAATCTCCCCTGGTTGTTAAGTAGAGCTGTAGTTTCCAGGCAACATGTGGCAGGGTAGCCCCTGCACCAAGGCCCTGAGACAGCCAGAGGCCATCCTAGGAAACTGTAAGAGTGAAGCCTGAATTTCACTGGAGACTCCAAGATGTTAGAAGTACCAGAACTGTAGGATATCTACCAAGGGTTGAACATGAGAAGTGGAACCAACCCAAAAGACAGACGTGTGATACGGGCGGCAAAGCTGGATAGGAAGAACCATCTCAGGCCTTTGACATTGGATGTGGAGCTACAAGATTTGGAGTTTGCCCTGCTGGTTTTTGGTTTCGCTTTGGTTCAGTTTATACTCACAAGGCTGACTCCTCCCTTTAAAATAGGAATGTATAGTCTTTGCCATTATATGTCGGAAGTATGTAATTGCTTTTTTTTTGTTAGAGTAGAACAGTGGCAATTTATTAACTAATGATATAGAGTTCCAAGGGAAGAAGGAGGATGAAGAAAGAAAAGGAGCTAGCGGTACAAAAAAAGCAACATTATATAAATGATTGAGGGGTTTGTGTCCTTTGGCTAGTCTTTTAGTCTTATTTGTATGCCATAAGCTTTCTCACACATGACTTACTACATGCAGTTCTACACACAACCTCATGCCTTTCATATCTCACTAGGCTCCTGTTACCTCAGATACTTTGAGGTGACTCTGTACCCTTGGGGTTCTCAGAGTCTAAACCACCAACCGAACAACAGGCATAGGCTAGACCTAGACTTTCCTGCACATATGTAGCAGATATGCAGCTTGGTCTTTTTGTGAGTCCCAAACAACTGGTGGGATATGTTCTTCTGGTTGGGCTGCCTTGTCTAACCTCAGGGGGAGAGGAAGTGCCTAATCAGGAAGAGAATTAAAGTGCAAGGTAAGGAGATATCCAGGTGGGTCCCCACCTACTCAGGAGAGAAGGGGAAGTGGGATGGAGGGAGGATTGTGTGAGGGGGTGACCTGGAGGGGACAGTGAGTGGGATATAAAGTGAATAAATAAAAAAATTTAATTTAATTTAATTTAAACAAAAGAAAGAAAGATAAAAGACCTACTTCTATCTGTACTTATTGTCATGTTTATGAGATGCCCAGCTCCAGTCTCTGTGTTCTCACAATTACCTACCCCTTGGGCACAGAATCCTCCTTAACTTCCTTTTTGGTCCTTCTCCTTCCCTCTAAGAACCGTTAACCCGTCTTTTGTTTTACCTATTGGATTCCCCAAGACCCTACTACCATCTCACCTTGTGAAATCTTGTTTGTTTCTAATGCACAGGCTTAGATGGGAATCTCAGTGGGAAACGGCATCAAGAGTACAGATGTGAGGTGACAGCAGGGAACGCATCTTTGAGTGGGATATGGAATTGCTCCGAATAATAGTATGACCACCTACAAAATGATAATTGCTATTAGCCATGCTAGTAGAATTAAGAAAATGCATTCCAATAACCACAGTTCCCATCACATTAAATATTCTATGATCAGTAGCAATTAATTACTATTGATGCTAGATGACTCATTCAAACATTGAGAGCCAGTGGGTGGCAAAATTCTGACTAAACAGCCTCATCTCCATAGCTGCTCTATGAGTGGGGAAATTTAAACCCTGGGTGGCTTGGGCTCGCCCTGACTCAGGAAAAAAGTTGTCACCTGAGACAGTAATTAGCTAACCCTGTACTGATAAAAAAGATGAAAATTTGACCCAACTGGAGAAAAACAGAGAGTGACTGGTTTTAGTAAGCTTTATTCCTATAAGAGAATACCTGAGATTACAGGGAGAATCTTACTCGTTCACACCATTTTGGTGGCTCCTGTTCATCCTCAGTTGCCTTCATTCTTCATGCTCGAGCCCTGGGCATTGCAAGCACATCAGACTGAGGAACGCACAGCAAAACAGAAATGCTCACCCACAATCAGGAAGCACAAAAGCAGAGAGAAAGAGCAACACCCAAGATACCTTCCCTCCAGGAGCAGTTCCCCAGTGTCATAAGGATTTTTAACTAGGCCCTACTTGTATATGTGTGCTTTGACAACAGAGCCTATATACTTGACCAATAGCCTTCTTCCATATAGTCATTGAGCTTAACTTATGCCCTTCTACTAAGATCTTTACTTAAATAGACTTGTGTTCTATATAACAATGTATTGGACAAAACAAGCTTCATATATGTTGGTGATCACATAGGACTATAACAGAGACGAAAAATCCTTATCATTTAGTGACCTCTTAGCTCAGTGAATTACCCATGTACCTGTGGTGACACTGATGTAAACAGCCATACTAAGCAGGTAATAGTATAAAAAATAAGCCTGGGGAGATGGCTTGGTTGGCAAAGTGTTTGCCACAGAAGTGTGGGGACCAAGGCTCAGATCCCTGGTACTCATATAGAGAACATGACAAGAACATATCTGTAGTCCCAGTGCTACAGGAGCAGAGATAGCAAATCTCCAGAGCTCAATGACTACCAGCCTAGATGAATCAATGAGTTCTAACACCAGCGAAGGACTCTGTTTAAAAATGATAAGGTAGAAAGCAACAAAAAAGACACCCTACACTAATCTCTGGCCTCCATATGTATATGCACACATGTAAATGCCCACTGAGTGCACATACACAGCACATAAACAAACACACAAACAAAAGAGTAGTACAGACACCACAGAATTATACATAGCACACAATACCAAATAGATTAGACAAATAATGTGTGGTAATAGACAAATAAGTCACCATTGTATAGGGGTTGGGGATTTAGCTCAGTGGTAGAGCGCTTGCCTAGGAAGTGCAAGGCCCTGGGTTCGGTCCCCAGCTCCAAAAAAAAGAACCAAAAAAAAAAAAAAAAAAAAAGAACCAAAAAAAGTCACCATTGTATGTATTTTTGTTATACTGTAGTTTTGATGATTGCTTTTGGAGTTTATTCCTATTTGTAGGGGAAAAAAAGCTTCTATAAAACTGTATGCTCATGGGGTTGGGGATTTAGCTCAGTGGTAAAGCGCTTGCCTAGCAAGTGCAAGGCCCTGGGTTCGGTCCCCAGCTCCGAAAAAAAGAACAAAACAAAACAAAACTGTATGCTCTACTATCACACGTAGCTCCACACATCTCATACTTACCAGCCTCATAACTACATAAAGAGGATGCCAGTGACTAAACTATACTATCCAGGTTCTGTGTGAGCATAGGCTACGCTGGTCAAATGCCAACGAAATCATGTAACATTGCACTTCTCAGAATGTTTTTCTAGTATTACATGTGAGTCTACCAACCCCCCAGTGAGTTCCTCCCTCATCACAGTATCCATCCCTCAACTCTTCCTTCCCCACCCTTCCTTCATTTTCCCCCCCTAGTAGCTATCACTGTATAACATACTCAAAACGTACTTTTTACCTCTTGCCCATTACAATCTTAGCATCATGAGGGCAGGGATTCCCTCCTGTCCTGTCTCACTATCATGTCTTAAGACCGGAAATAATGCCAAGAATGTAGCTGACATCTAGCAAACATATATTGAGTGATAGAAAAGGAGCTCATATTTCTGGGCCTGATGAGCACCTTTGGTTCAGAAAGAAGTGAACCACAGTTTTAAGCTTTCTGCCACATTCCCCTTGACCACAGCAGCCAACCTAGGGATACAGAAAGAGTAGATTTCTTTCAGCAGGAATGATATGATGGCCCATCATGGCATCATACTTAGTATGGTGGTTTGAAAAAAAAATGGCCCCTTAGGCTCATAGAGACTGGCACTATTGGGAGGTGTGGCCTCGCTCAGAATCTCAGGCTAGGCCTAGTGACTCAGTTCATTTCTTGCTCCCTGTGGACCCAGATATAGGACTCTCAGCTACCTCGCCTGCACCATGCTACCTGCATGTCACCATGCTTCTCACCGTGATGAAAATGGGCTAACCCTCTATAAGCCAGCCCCAGTGAAATAAGGGTTTCCATGGCCCTGCTGTCTCTTCAATGTAACAGAAACCCTAAGACACTTGGCTTCAGGGTACCTCTTCAGAGGGAGGTAAATAGGTGAGCTAAAACAGACATGGTCCCCTTTGGTAGCTTTTACATTTTAGCAAAGGCAAAGATATACATCACATAATTGCAAATGTTAGGGAGCAATTGAGTCAGGGAAGTGGTGATGGCTGAAGGTTGATCCTGAGCATCCATCTGATTGGACTAGAAGACACCAGGAGGTTTGAAAAGTATGCCTCTGGTGTGTTTCCATGAACAACCAGATCTTACGAGATGCAACCTAACTCACAGTTCAAATTTGAATACCCTATTTGGAATTGGTAAAATTATGGAAGGCACAGCGTCTTGGGGACTGTGGGTCACTAGGAACATCTTTAAAGGGTTGCCCATGGCCCTGGCCCATTGTGTTGCCTCTGTTTGCTTCCAGCCTACCATGAAATAAGTTGCTAGACCCTAGGACATTTTACTACCACCATATGTTGTACCTCATATAAAACCTAAATCATAGATCCAGATGACCATGAACTAAAAGTTTAGAAACCAAAATAAATACCTCTTCACTTAAACTATCTCTAGAATTTGATAGAAAGTCTGACTAACACACAAGGGCACCTTCAAAGGGAAGATTTGACCTGGTGAGAGAGCCTTTGGGAAAGGACCCATGGACAAAGAGGAAGCCTTACTTGGGGAAGAGAGAGGAGGGACTCTCTTCAGATTGAAATGACAGCACATATCCAATTCCCGTGATGTGGAAGTATAACAAGGGACTGGGAAAGGCTGGTCAGCTGTGACAAGCAGTGGGTATTCTCTGTGCAAAGCAGGGTAAGTACAAACTAAGGAGTTTTGACTTTTTCTCATAAACAGCAGAGGCCAAAAGATATTTGAAGCACGAGGACTACATGAGTAATAGTTACCTCCCAGCTTTCAGCAAACTCTCTGGAACCTTGGAACCTCTCTCTCTTCAGTGAGCCACATCCCCCCAATGAGGTAAGACTCCAAGATTGGAGCCTGGTTCCCTTACAACTCTTTTATTCATTGCCTCGCAAATGAGTCACAAGAACTTGCCCTAGAGACAATAGAATGCAAATGGCATGGAAATATAATAACATAAACATTATGAAACAATGCAAACCAGTTGGGCCCCCTGTGGAGAAAGACTCCCCAAACTCCTCTCCGAATTGTCTTTATGGAAATTTCATAAAATTTGCCATTATTAAAACTGAGTAGCAATTATTTCTCTCTTTGGTTCATCAGTTGTGAAAGGAGGAAAAAAAATTAATTGTGTTCTTCTTTTTAGGAGTTCATCAGCCAGCAATGAGACAACTAGGACTGACATGATGGGGCTTCTGTGGATGGAAGACAGACAGGAGAACCTGTGGGGGCGTTGTCGCAGATGTGGTGTGAAAGGCAGGGACAGTTGAGACAACACTGGTGGCAGATGTGGCCACGGATAACAAGTGTGCTTGGGAAGCCCATGTCATTATGGGATGTTGACATAACATTTGCCAGCTTCACAGGGGCCATCGTTGTAAATTAGATTTAATATTGATCAGGCCACTCACAATCAAGGCCAGGAGAAAATTGGACACGGAGTTCTTAGTCAAAATTGGCTCTTAAGATCCTACTTTCTAATTAACATAGAAAAACAGAAATCCAGAGCCTGTCGGGCTGACCCAGCAGGGCATAACCACTTTCCTAGTCCTTGAAGGTGGTGAGGAGGTGATAAAGGATCCCACTGTCTTCCTATTTTCTCTCTCAGGTTGGTTCTGCTGTGCCCAGCAGAGGACAGAGAAAAGGTGAGAGGTGGCTTTGGGGAAGGGAATGGGTAGCCGAGTGCAGCTGGTTACCTCGCTCATCCTGGTATCACCTTGGAAAACTGAGAAACTTTCTGAAGAAGGCTGAAAATAAGCAATTGTCTTTAAAGTTTTGTGGAGGTTAAGCCTTCAACCAAGGTTAGTAGGAAAATTCCCGATATTGTGATCTAGAGTGGGTCTCAGTATGCAGCTTGACCACGGGTTCAAATCGTGATGTTTGCGCTTTTGGTGCTGTCCAATAGCATTAACATTTCCAGACTTTAGTATTCACTTCTATAAAAGGGACAAGAGCACATTACCTACAACAAAGGGATACTATTGTAACCAAATAAGAAGATAATACATTCACGATATGCTCATCAAATTGTGGTTCTATTTATTAGTGTTTTCATTCTTTCTAAGAAGACTCACATGATATCTTAAGCTGACCTGTGGCTTACCATAAAACCCAAGCTACCCTGAAACTCCTGGCAATCTCTAGGGGACGAGACGCTACACCTCTCAGTGTTCTCACTCTTAGGATTCAGCTTGTTCTAACAGATAAAAAAAAAATATTAAGACCCCTTAGTTCTAAGAGCAAGACACCTAACTGTATATCCCTTATTCATGTATTCACTTACTTATTGATACTGAGCATTGAACCTGGGACTTTGTGCTGGATGAGCAGTCGTTCTGTCAGTGACTGATTACCCACAGTCCTAATTTTTTAAATTAAAAAGCTAACTGTCCAGTCAGATTCCAAAACAAATGTCTGAAAGTGGCTCGCAGGACATTTTCTACATCCACACTTTACTCTGCCAGCTTTCCTCACAGTCTGACGGTCTGGGGCCTTGAACTCTGAGGCCAGAAAGAGTTTAGAAGTTGATTCAATGCCAGAACTTTGCCATTTTTAAAACTCTAAGCAACAGACCCAAGCATCTCTCTTCTACAAAGAATGCTTCCTCTAAGCTTCATGGAATGACTGGTCCTCTGAATTAATTACAAAACTCAACTCCAGCCAGAAGCATCTTCTGGTCTTCAAATAGAGGGTTAACTGGCGGCTAGGAGGGAGAGGGAGCTGGGAGAGCACAGGCGCTGGTCTGTGTTTATTAACGTATTGATTTATAAACCCTATTTCCTCCTGCTCCCTCTAATCATTTCTAGGAAGAGGCCCATGTTCAACCAGGCAGATGTTCCTGTGAGATTCTACTTTGTCTCTAAGGACTATTTCCTGTGCAACAGGCACCTTTTTACAAGAAAAAAATATAATAATAATTCCTTTTGACTGCAGCTCCTCATTCATTACCAACTTTTTCTTTCAAGTCCAGTGGCCTAAAACTCCCAAAACTGTAAGATAAATCAACTCCTCTTCCCCTGCTCAAGTTGTTTTTTAAGATGTTTTTGCCATAGTGATCAATGCAAAGTCTAACAGGGCTCTCAACTGTTTGTTGTGCAGTGTGTGTGTGTGTGTGTGTGTGTGTGTGTGTGTGTGTGTGTGTGTGTGAAAACTTTATTTTAATTTATCCCAATGTTGGGTTTAGAGTGAAAGCTGAGAAAACTTACTTTAGGGACAGTACCCTAAAAACAAAAGCTTCATTTTCTGCACCCTCAGGGAGGCAGCCAGTTCATGATCTGAACCATGTCCCTGAAGGGAGACGGTACAACGTTTTTATAAGATGGGAACACAAGTAAGGGGGAGAGAGATGGGCTATCGCATTGACTAATTATATTTTGACACAAGGGGTTAAGCACGGAAGTTAAGGTTGGTGACTGGGCCTTATCCAGGTCACCTGCTTTCAGGGTCCTTGATTTGACTTTTGCAGTCAGATCACTGGTCTGGAATTTAGAAAGATGAGGGAACAAAAGAGTGGACAAGCTGCATATAGTCAATCAAGTCATGACAGGCAACACATTTATGATTGTGTGCGCCTTAGTGTAGGCAACAAGATAATAGAAACTTCCTCCTTACATCCTTTACTGGTTAATAGACAGACCTGAAACACCTGAAGAGGCAGGATAGAAGTTGATTCCAGAGTCTGGGAACATGAACTCAGTTTTGACTCTGTCACCAAGATGGCTGGACTTGGGAAACTATTTCCTAATACCTCTACTAATTCGCTTTCTCAGACGTGTTATATAAACTGGGTTGTGGTTTGATCTAAAATGTCATCTACAGGTTCATGTTCGGCCCTTTTGTTTGCCAGTGAGGGTGTTGTATTGGAAGGTCAAGGAACTTTTAGAAGGTAAGACCTAACAGCCTGAAGTACCTCATTAAGGATGGGCCTTTAGAGGTTATAGTCTAGGTCCCAATTCCTCACTCGGCATTATGGTTCGGCATTATGGTTCACTCTGATGTAAACAGTCCCTACCGTTGCTCACTCCCGTGATAAACTGAACTATTTCCGGTGCCTTCCACACACCTAACAACTGAAACTTGAGCCGAAAGAAACCCTTCCTGCATCAGTTGCTTTTGGTAGACATGTAGGCACAGTGATACAGCTGTAGTTAATACAAACAAGATACATTTTACATCTCATTGTCTTCTGTACATATGAAAGCAGGTGTCACAACACCACCGTGTTTACTTACACTCTGAGGAGACCCGGTCATGACTCAGATACACACTGGAGTGAGAATCTGTTCATTTGAGCATTCCTGGACCTTATCTCTCATTTCTACATACAACACAACAATTTCCTTTTGGAAACTACCTGTCTCAGATCATATGCCCTGGGTGGGTATGAGGGATACTAGGTTGGACTGATCAGAATAGTACTATACCTTCCTAAGCCCTATAGTTACCTGAGAGCAAGCATCTGGAGGCCAGAATGATGGTTGGTAATGCCTTTAGTTGGCATTACAGATAAGCACACTCTTTTTCTGGTCAGAGTGCCTAGGCATTAGAGAGTCCCTTTGCCCTTTGTGCATGACAACCTTCACTGCAGGAGGTTGGCCGGAGTTGTAAGGAAAAGAATTCTAAACACTGTTTACAGTTGTTCTGGGACAATTTTTACTTAAGATCATATGTAGACACTTGCCTACAGTAAACACTGAAGGTATAATTGAACTCGAGTGAAGTCTAATGCCTTCTAGCCCAAACCAGTTCCTCTTACAGTCTTGCAATGCTCAACCAAGCCAGGTCCCAACTGACCCCTAGCCAGGCTACTGCATATCTTCATGAACGAGACCGAAGCATGCGGACAGAGACTAGAACAGATTCTGACCCTTTTTCACCAAGAAAGGTCATTATGCAGAGCATCAGATTAGAGATGACCGCCTCCTGAGGTAGAGACCAAGTTTGTCAGCCTCCTCAGTCAAATTCTTCAGTGGCAAGAGTGGGGACTCCGTTTGCAGGGGTGTTTTTATTTTGCTCCACAGAATGTGTGGGATTAGGTGAGCCACACCTTCATGGCCAAAAGCTGCAGAGGCTAATGAAAGCTGAAATGAGCCAGGCGCCTGCATGCTGGGCAGCAGAAAATGGATGGACTTGGGAGAGTGGCTGCTGCAGGGAGCCTCTCGCAGGCAGCCATCGCTAATTGTATGAGCAATAATGCTGACCCAGTCGGGGGCTAGATGCTTGGCAGAAGTCATGTTGCCTGAATGAGACTGTACTGACTTTTTAAACTTCTCACTTGGTCAATGAGACCTAGCTGGTCCAAGGACAGGACAATGCTGAAGTGGATTTCCACAAATCATAGAGCAAATTCTATTAGAAACTCCCAAAAGCCTGGAACTGCTAAGGACATAATGATACTCTTAAAGGACCAGCAGGCAGACTTACCTCGGCCTTATGATGTGTTGACCGGATTTCTGGAATAATTTAAGTTTGCCTCTAAATGTATAAACTTTTCTTTCTCTGTGTGTCTGTGAACCGAGGCCTCTCTTGCTGAACCATGTTAATGAGTAGTAATGGAGATGGGGTAACGCATTTTTAATGATGTGAAACAAAGCTTTAATCACCATAGTTATTTACAAAATAATGTCTTCCTCGCATTTAGTTTAATAGCACTTTGTCCGCAGCTTTCATCAAAACAACTCCCCATCTGACTTATTGGGGGATTACATTAAATGTCAGAAGCTCTCCCCAGACTCATAAACGGCTTCCTCACCAATCAGAATTTTAATTTTGAATGGGGAAATAATAAATACAATACTTATTGAACACTGTGACATTCACTGATAAGAAAACCTGCTTCCCTTGAATTATCAATTTCACATTGGCATAAAAAATAGATCAGTGACAATTTAATCCTGCATCTGGTGACCTTTAAGTAATGCTGTTAACACTTTGCAGCTTTGTCACCAGAATGCCATCAGCCCTTCTAGGAGACACAACACCTCACTACTTCATTTTAGAACTGTCTCCAAAGTTTGCTAATGTTTAGTAACTGGTAATGAATCCAAAGGAACAGAAAGGCCCAGATAACTAGGCAACTTTGCCAACAGTGATTTTTAAAGTAATCCTATTATGATCTGTCATGCAAGAAAAATAGAGACAGAAACTCAGAGACCCGAGCAAGAGAAATGGTTTTCCCCAGGGAAGAGCATCACAATTGCTTCTCTGATACCAAATGGTGAGTCCTGAAAACATACATACAAGTAATATTATAGAGATTGAGCAGGTCGTACCTATGTATTTAAGGGAATGTGTGCATAGATTCACATATATGTAGTGATAACAATTCATGAATAAAAAGGCCATGAATTTCAAAAAAAATCAAGGACAGGTATATTGATAGATTTGAGAAGGGGGAAATCTTGTAATTTTACTATAATTCCAAAATAAAAATGATTAATTTTTTAAAAGCTCATAGAACAATAACATACTTCATGTCCATGTGGACATACATTCCCTGTGGTACCCTCTCAGTGAGCAGCTAAATAGGTGCCAGCACTGGGGATCCAGTTGGCCAAATTATGGAGCCTATAAATTAATATTCCTTTCTACTCAGCACTTCTGTTTCTCAGCTCCTATGTATAGAAGCATTTACACAGAAACAAATAAATACATCCTAGACTTCTATGTATAGAAATATTAATGCACAAGAACAAAAGACTGTTGTAGCATTGCTTGTAGTGCCAAACACATCAAAACGTGTGGCTCACTTTGATTTCCATCAAAAGAAAAATGAATAAATGAGTGTATCAATCCATCCTGTGGCCACTGAAAAGGGAGCTGCTTAGTGTGCCAGCAAGGTGATCCATGCTGTACTTTACACCAAGAAAGCGTGTCACAGAATCACACTTGATTTCAATGATTCAATGGAGGTCATCAGAAAACCACCAACCTCCTAGGGGGATCAGAGAGTTGCCTTAGTCAGGGCTCTCTAGAGTAGTAGAACTGATAGAATATATATATATATATATATATATATATATATATATATATATATATACACATATACATATACATATGTTCAGTGTATATAATATTCTATATGTATATATGGTATATAATAGTATATAGAAAGAATAGAATATATATAATTCTAGGATATATATAGAAAATACATATGCATATATACATATATATGTAGGTATATATTAAAATGACTTAGGCTAATACAACTAAGTGCATTCAACTGAGTGTGAACAGAAAATCCAAGAACCCAGTAGTTACTCAGTCCACAAGGCTGGATGTCTCATCTTGTCTTCAGTATACACCGGAATCCCAAAGAAGTAGGCTCTAATGCCAGTGAAGAAATAGACTTCCCAGCAAGGTGAACAGCAAGCAGGCAAAGAGCAAAAGCCTCTTTCTTCCATGTCCTTATATGGGCTTCCAGCAGAAGATGTGACCCGGATTAAAGGTGTGTCTTACCGCCTCAAGATCCAAATCAAAGGCGACTGTCTTCCCATCTCAAAGGTCCAGACTAACAGTAGACCGACCTACTTCAAACTAAGCAAAGCTCCATCACAGATGTGCCCTGCGTTTTCTGGATTTTAGTTAATTCCAGATGTAGTCAAGTTGACAACAAGAACAGCCAACACACAGGTGGAATGGCTTCCTGGAGCATTCAGAAACAGGCTTGCTGTAGCATCATCTGAGCTTATGCTCCCACTTGGCTGTTCTTATTATATATGAAGGATATTCTTTATTGAGAGAAAGAATTTCACCTTTCCTGCCACCTAACACCCATTTGCCCCTTTTCTTCTCACCCCTCAGTGTGTGGGGACAGGGAGAGCAATGTTTACATGTGAGTAGGTGTACATATGTAGTAGGCACCATGTGCAAGCCTGAGAGCAGTCTTAGCTATTGCTCCTTGGGTGCTGACCACCTTTTTTTTTTTCCGAGACGGGAGCTCTCAGTGGCCAGAAGTTCACTGACTCAGTTAGGCTGGCTTGCCAGACAGCCCCAGAGAATCAGCTGACTCTGCCTACCCAGGGCTGGAAATGCAAGAATGTATTACCACACCTAGATTTCTTAATGTAATATTTTATTTCCTCTTGGAGAATTTCATATACGCATGAAGTCTGTTTCTGTCATATTCACCCCACACACTCCACTCCGACTCCCTCCTGGATACCACCCCTCCCCAATCTCTCCCTTCCAACGTCAATGTGGTTGCTCTTACTTTTATATAACTCACCAAGCCCAATTAGAGATGGCAATATACACACTGCAAACCTGGTTTCTTTACTTAGGTTCTGGGGACTGAACTCAGGTCTTCATGTTTGTAAAGGAAGCACTTTACCAACTAAGCTATTTCTCTATCCCCCTTGCCTTCTTCCTCTTTAAAAATCAAATTCTTTGAGCCCTTTGCCTGTGCTCACTGACTTTGGTTCCTCCCCATGGCCCACGCCAATCAGATTTCATCTCATACTTGCCTACTTTGCTCCACTCGGCACATTGGTTGACCAGTAGGTCATCCATCTACCCTCATGTCACTAATCCTGTAACCACAGCTTTCTCCTCCAGGCATGTGTTCATTATCACCCGGGATTCCACTCCTAACTCTCCACCTTCCTTTCTTGCTCTGGTTTCTTTGTCTTGTTCTCTATATATTTTTGGAGAAAAAGATGCCCTGGAGCTCAGTTCTCAGCCCTCCACCTTACTTCACTCACCCCTTGAGTGAGTCCAGCCTGAATGAGTCTTGAAGTAACTTCAGTGGCCCCACAACTCCCAAACATACATCTCCATCCCAGGTAAATGAGCTCCTGATAAATTCTCAACTTCACTTGGTTGTCTAGCAGACATCTCTATGGGAACACATCCACTGTGCCCAAATACCACTTGTCTGCTTCAGCTCATCTGTGGCAGTTTGAATATGCTTGACCCAGGAAGTGGCACTATTGGGAGGTGTGGCCTTGTTGGAGGAAGTGTGTCACTGTGGTCCTCCTATCTGCCTGAGAGCCAGTCTTCTCCTAGTGGCCTTTAGATGAAGAGGTAGAGCTCTCAGCTCATCTAGTGCCATGTCTGCCTGGATGCTGCCAAGCTCCCACCTTGATGATAATGGACTGTCCCTTTGAATCTGTAAGAAGCCAGCCCCAACTAAATGTTGTTTTTATAAGAGTTGACTTTGTCATGGTGTCTGTTCACAGCAGTAAAATCCAGCTAAGACATCATCTCTCCTCATTTAGTTGCAATTCCAGACTTCCAGGTCTTCAAGGCAGAACACTAGCGGATAGTTGTCCAAGAAACTCTACATCCACCTCTGTGGAAACATCCATAGGCTCTTTTGAAATGTGGCCAGAATCCAACTACTTCCTAGCGCTCATCATGAAGCAACCTTCCCTGAGCCCTGCCCCATGCATCAAACCAGGTCATTCAGTGTCCCTTACCTTAATGACTCCATCACCTTCTTACAGATCTCTTGCGTCAATCTTCCCTCCAGAGTCCATTCTCAATAGAACAGCTAACATGATCTTTTCAAGTGTGGTAAGGGTCAAGTTTCCTGGCAACAAAACCTCAGAGTGATTTGTCATTTTCTCTCACCAGAGAACCAAAGTCTTCACAGTGACACACTGGGACCAACAAGATCAAATTGTTTCCCTCACCCCAACAGTTACCTCTCTAACTCCCAGTTCCTCCTCCTGCCTGCTGACATTTGCTTACTTCACAAAGCCCAACTAACTCTCTTACTATTAATTTCTGTATCAGCAGAGATGCTGGGACTTCTGTATTAGGCAGAGTCATTGGGACTTCTGCTTTGACTTTTTCTTCTACCTACAATCCACTGCCCATGCCCTCTTCATTATGAAGCACAGCTTTTTGCCATAAATCAAATCACAAGTATTACCCTCCTGGCACCTTTCATTCCATTTTTCTCCTTCTACAGCACTTATCAGTTTTAATCAGTATTGCAACTTACATATCTGCTGTATCAAATGCCTGTTTTCTAGCTGCACCTCTCCCACTAGACTATGGACACCTTAAGGGCAGGAATCAACACCTTTATTATTTTTGCCTTTCTTGCTCAGTGATAAATCCTAAGAAAAATGGCTAGCTCCTAGCCATGGTTGATGTTCAATAAACATTTGCTGGAAAAAAAATGAATGACTGGCCATCATCAATTGATGTGATTTATTAGGTACTAATCATAAGTACCAAACAGAACTTTTCATATCTTATCCCATTTAATTCTTATATCAGGAAAGATCAGAAGGGTGGATGCCAGGGCTGGAGGGTGAAATATTACAATTCTCATTCTACAGTCAATGAATAACTCACCAAGGCCACCATCTAACCTGTGGCAGAGTGAATAACAGGAGGGCTAACCGCAGGTGGCTAAGAGCTAGTCTGTCCACCTGTCCAAGGTGAGATCTTAGTGAACCATGCTAGTCAAAACCCACAAATGTGCTTGGCACCCCACATCATTTCCCAGACTCTCACAGTATCAAGTACCTGAATGAAGGTCACTAAATTGAGCGGTTTAACTTTATATACATAAAAGCGAGATGTGGTTCTGAGAGAGATGCCCGTGCAGCCATAAGTCTTTAGGGTTTCCTTCAAGCTTGGTGACTTTATGATTAAGTTCCACATAAGCTTTTGCTTCTGGGAGTGGTGTTTTGGCTTGTTTGCTTTTGCTGTAAGGGACTGTATCTCTCCCTTTGGCCCAGCTTATTAGCTTTAATCATAAACAACAATCGGTGGAACATGGGGGCTTTATGAGATAGTTAATTCTGGTTTGGACCTCTCTGGTACGTTAGATTTCTTTTTCCATCAGCACATTCGCTTTGAGACCTATGGATACCATTTTATTCTAATGGCTCCTATTTTATGTGTGACACTAATATTTGTTGGCTCATTGCTAAAAAAAAGAATATGCTATTTTAAATTTAGCGTAATAAGTGAAAACAAAAATCCTTCCATGAACTTTAGTTCTGAATTTAGTCTCTGAAATGTTTAACTAGTAGAGTATCTGGGGTCTAGGAAATAAGATTGAGTTTAGATATAAGCTTGAAATAAAAGACCCTCACAAATTTTTTAAAGCCCTTCTCTGGAATCTAGCAATATTCAGATTAAGCCCTCAGCTAACAAGCTCACAGAAGTCCCCACACAGCAGAGTGTCTGTGTTTTTACCCTCATCATGAGCCACACCACTTAACACCATTTGAACAACAACAGCAACAACAACTTGTCCTCCTCCCCCTCCCCTTCCTCTCCCCCTTTTCTTCTTCCTCTTCCTCCCCCTCCTCTTCTTCCCCCCTTCCTCCTCCTCCTCTTCCTCCTTCTCTCCCTCTTCCTCCTCTCCCTCCTCTCCTCTTCTTTCTTCTTTTCTCTACCTCTTTCCCCTCCAGTAAGGACACAATTTAATATTCCTTTGTCTTGCGCCTCCCCTAAAAACACACTGTTCTTTGTTAAAGGTGCCCCATGAACTAGATTCTGAAACTACCTTGGAGAACCCGTTCCCTAGATACCTGATGAATGTACTCAATAAACTTGGGTTTGTTTTCCATTGTTAGTCTATCTTTTGTTCTTGGGATCTGGCCCAATAAGGAACCTATAAAAATTGAAAAATAAAGAACTATTTTTTTTCCTCCTCTACACTTTGAATGCTTCTATCAAGACCTGCTTCTGCAGGGACCCAGATAGGACAGTTGCCTTCATTTCAGCTGTAGCTATAGGTCAGCCAAGACAGTTCTTTTCCATCTCTGCTCCAGCAAATGGCTATTGAGAACTTAATTAGGTTACTGATATTGAAACTGCCATTGGGAATGCAGTAGTGACAAAATGAAATTCTCTTGTCCTTGTAGATTTTGCATCCTTGTAGGGGGAAATGACAAAATATATAAAAATGAATTGTGGAGGATGTTTTGTTAAGGGGGGGTGGAGACAGAGTGAAGTGACAGTTCAGATCATGCCAGTGGTTGAAGTTTATAATTGCCAGTGGGTGGGCCATGGTGCTGGAGCAAGACATCAGAATGTAAGCAAAGACCTGAGAGATGCTAGCACACCAGCTAAGGGGGTCAGTCTAGACAGAAGGAATAAGTGCTGGGAAGACCCATCTGCAGGTGTTTCAGAAGCATCAAGAACACTAGGACCACAGTAAAGTGAGGGACGAGAAACCTGATAGAAGATGGGTCATTTTTGCTTTTTTATAATTATTATTATTTGCTGTTAATATGCTCAGTACTACTCCTTATCAGTAGTACTACTCCTTAATTGCTTCTTTCGTTTCAAAAGTTAGGAAACTTATAGAAAGGCCAAATGATTTGCAATGAGCTCATGTATCCTTGCCCCCTGGGTTCCATGATTTTGCTATGACTGTATTTTCATATGTCTAGCCTTGTATCCATCCCAGTGGGTGTTCATCTATCAAGTCATCTTTTTAATTTGCTTCCAAATAAACTGCAGACATCGCAGACATGCAGGCACCACAAAGGTACTGTTGCTAAACTTGACAATGTTGTAAGGTAGACATGGGACCCTATGGGACAGTTGAGGAAACAGATTTAGAGAGGCCAATTAACTCTGTTAGGGCAGTAATATAGTCACGTGGCCTTGTGGCAATTCTCACCTAGGTTTGTCCCATGACAGCATTCTTAGTCTCTTCTTCTTTGTCTCCCCATTCACTGTTGTCATCATCTTCATCTCCTTTTCAGACAGGGTCTCCACATGTAGCCAAAGCCTCACAGGTGTGTGCACGATGCCCCCATGGCATTTATATCAACTCCTCTACTAACACAGCTGACACCTTCAGCCAACACATTCATGTGGAATTGTAGAAAATGAGTTGATGAGTCCATCTGTTCTTCTCAGAAGGGGATGGATTCTCTCTACCAGGTTTCTGCATCATCTGGAAGGAGAAGATCACTGACCAGGTCTTTGGATGGTGATGCCGAGGGAGGAAGCTCCAGTTTGCAACATAATGCCAGTTTCTTTATGCACAAATACAATCCCTAGGGCTGACTCAAGCTCCAAACCCGAAATCAGATTGTCTTCCCAGGTGAGCCATACCCAGAGCACTCCTTCAGAACTGTTCTCGTTACTCTGTGGATGACAAGCATCATTGAATACTACCAGCTTCAGAATTCAAATCACCCAGAACCCACACACAGTGTTACTTAGTCAGCATGGGTGGCAGTCATCGAAAAGACAAGGAACTATGCTTACCTATCATACCCATCAGACATCTGAATGTGGGTGCACACACATCATCAGACATCTGACTGTGGGTGCACACACTCATACTTTGTCGCCGGGCGGACGGTAGTGCATTTAAGTAATGGATATGGGAGACTGTAACACTTTGCTGAGTGACAAATGTCTCTACAGAAGTTAAATGAATCTCTCACTGTATAATTTTTAGCTCATTGTTCTTAATATTCCTCCTTCTCCCACACCACTCTTTCACCTCTCTCTACTGAATTTCCTGAATTTCCTTCACAAAACATACTTTTTGTGCTCTAATGCCAGACACCATATTTTGCAAAGGTTGAGGTTACAAATCACACAAAAGATGGATTCCCTACCTGAAAAAGCATGCCTCTTTTCTTCCTCCTCTTGAGCTGCCTTAATTGCCATGTCTTCTTGCCTTTGGGTATCTCCCAGCACTACACCTGGCAAAGTACTGTCTACCTTTCCTTCAGACATCTGAGGACTCCCCAACAGCGCCATTCCTTTTCCCCTGCTCTGACGGTGCTCTGCCTTCTTCAAATTCCCTCTGTGTCCTTTCACTGGGATTCCTTCTGTGCCTTTCTCCCTCGTCCATCTAAAGATGACCTCTCTGATCCCATCTTATAAATTCCTATTTCTTCCCAGAGTCATCTGAGGCCATTGTGTTGACTTTGGTAGGGAACCCCAGGTTCCAGACAACTTCCCAATACTGAGAAGGACACATGGCAACCATCTCTAACAGAATCAGCACAAACGAAGTCTAACATTTATGACTTTAAAGCATTTTTTTATAGTATAGCAGAGCCCATTACTGTACAACAAAGAATAGCTAATTGTTAAGAATTAATAATGAGAAGTAAATGTAGATAATGGTTTGGCTGACAGTGTCATATTTTAGTACAATACATTCTGAAATATTTGCTCCTTTGGGTTGTGAACATGCTATTTTTGTCATTAATGGCCCAATAGAAGCCGAGTAGAAGTGAGAAGTTTTCTCAAGGAAAGTTAAGCATTCTGAGATTTCTCTGATAAGGGGAAAGGGTCAGTGTGCCTGTAGTTTCTATGCTTCATTAAAATTCTGCTTCCGTGGTGTATAATGTGAGTAATATTAATTTTCTAAACATTCATGTACAGCAGCTGCTGACTAATTTCCCTAACAGTGTTCCTATTCTACGGGCATTTTTAAAAGGGTAAAGACTGGTGACTGTCTGCCAAAAAGAAAGGCTCATCCTAACCCAGTTCCAAATCACCGCTGACCAAAGGACCAAAGGATGAGACACAGGATGGCTGACTCCCTGGGCAAGACATGTCTAGAGTTCAATGAGCTGCCTCTGACCCCAGACGGGCAGTCACTAAAATGTGCTCTGGGCTCACTCCCTGGGTAACAGCTTTCCTCTAATACTGCCATCATGGCCCAGTTCATGGGTCCTGGACTAGCTAATGATGATGGCATTTATGCATCCCTAATAACACAATACAGCTGCTCATCTCCCCTACTTCCATACCGACCACCAAAATTCCAACAACGAAAAAAAATTGGTGCTGCTAAGCCTGCCCAGGGCACTTCATGCAAAGCAGTGGACCTGGGAAACTATAACCCTTGTGTTTTCAGGTCTAGAGAAGAGTGAAATGCCCAGGTTTGGCGTCTGAAGCCTATTCTTACTTTCTCAGACTGGACTTCTCCTCCTGTCCCTTGCCAAACTTAAAAATCATCTCATGTCATGATCTTGAAGGCTATTAAATCTCCCTTCAGCTCTCTGACCTTTCAGGGACATTGCTTGGTTTTTGCATTCATTCACCTTTACAGTATCCTCTTACATTGCATGAACTTGTCTCAAAAACTTAACTCCCCAGTTCTCCCCCAAGCAATCTCATGACAGCAGGGTGCTGGCCCTTCCCCTAGTGAACCAGCTCTACTCATGCCTCCAAGTCTAGGCTGAAAACTCATTCCTGGGATAAATTACCTACACTTCTTCAATGCTATGCAATTTTGTCTGCTGTGCCACTCTAACTTCATAAACATAATTAAAATCAATTATGTCAGTTTTTAAGTGCTGTTAGCCATTTTTCCATATGCATTATTTTGGTATACGTCTTAGAATGGGTTGGTTAGCTTGCCAGTTGTTGAGTTAGTTTTATGTAGATCTGTCTTGTTTGCTTATCTGTGATGATTAAAATATGCAAGCCAGTGTATGCACAGTGCTTATAACATTACAGACACTCAATAAATCATTGTCAGATGGGATTTTCTCTCAAAATGACACCTCCACAGAATATGTAAATATTGGCGATCATAAATTTTATCAACTCAAATGCATTCAGAATTAGAGTCAGCTCAAGTAAAACTAAGTTATTTATGCCTCTTTTCTTTGGATCTTCCTCCAAACAATGGTCACTTTGCAATGATCACTTAGCATTTATATAGATTACCAAGTATATTAGTCAGGGTTCTCCAGAGTATTAGAATCAACAAGACATATGTAGTATATAAACCTAAAAACGGACTTATGAGTTAATCAGCATAATTATGGCATTTGTAAAGTCCTACAATATGCCCCCTGTATCCTAGAGACTCAGGAAAGCCTTTAATGTCTTTCAGTCTAAGTGTAAAGTTTTCAAAATGAGAAAATTAATTGTCTTAGTTAGGATTTCTATAGCTGTGAAGAGACATCATGACCACAGCAACTATTATAAAAGAAAACATTTAATTGTGGCTGTCTTACAGTCTTGGAAGTTTAGCCCATAATTGTTACGGTGGTTTGTATATGCTTGACCCAGGGAGTAGCACTATTAGGAGGTGTGGCCTTGTTGGAGTAGGTGTGACCCTGTTGGAGTAGGTGTGTCACTGTGGGCATGGGATTTAAGACCCTCCTTCTAGCTGCCCTGAAGTCAATCTTCTAGTAGCCTTCAGATGAAGATGTAGAACTCTCAGCTCCTCCTGCACCATGCCTGCCTGGACACTGCCATGTTCCCACCTTGATGATAATGGACAAACCTCTGAACCTGTCAGCCAGCCCCAATTAAATGCTGGCCTTATAAGAGTTATCTTGGTCATGGTGTCTGTTCCCAGAAATAAAACCATAAGACAGAAGTTGGTACCAGCAACTGGAGAATTGCTGTGATAGGCTGGACCATGCTTTTGTTTAGAAAAATGTGGATTTTAGGACTTTGGATTTGGAAAGCAACAGAACCCTTTAAGTGGGACTTAAAGGGCTATCCTAGTAGGAATATGGAAGACTTTGTTGCTGAGGGTGAGTTGAACTATGGAAGCCTGGTTCTAGAGGTTTCGGAGGAGAAGAATTTTAATATGTGGCAAGAGACTGTTCTTGTGCTATTTTGGTAACAAATGTGGTTGCTTTTTGCCCTTGTCTGAAGAGTCTACCTGTGACTAAGGTAAAGAGATTTGTATTAATTATATTGACGAAGAAAGTTTGCTCTCTGGTTAAGACTCATGAAGAGCATTTTGAACAAGCATAGCAAGCTTAGAAAGGAAAAATATAAAATATATGGCTCAAGTATTAAAGGAGCACCAGGAATTGAAATAGAGCTGAGTCCTATGTTCCACGAGGTAACAGGTTAAGGGAGTGGGACTTTGTGGCAAGATCCCACGCAGCTAAATTTAGGTCCATGGATGGTTGTGCACACCTTTAATCCCAGCAGACAAAGCTTAAGCAGATCTCTGAGTTCAAGGCCAGCCTGGGACAGAGCAAATTCCAGGTGAAGAGAAACTAAGTACAGGCATTGGAGGTACAGGTCTTTGATCCTAGCACTAGGGAGACAGCCATGCAGATCTCTGAGTTCAAGGTCAATTTAAAGAGCAAGTTCCAGGACAATCAAGCTTAGGCAGTGAGGGGTTTAGAAAACAGAAAGCTGGTAATAGAGTAAGGCGGCCATGTTCCAACCCTAGTAGGCATCAGAATTTGGCAGCTTCAGCCATGTGGCTCTGGCTATAGAGTCAAAAATAGAAGGGACAACTGGGACAATTGAGGCTGATTAGCTGGAGCTAAGGAACTAAGAAACTGGTGATTAAGTGACCAGCATCACTAAGGTGAAATCCTCTAGGAAGTGTTTTCTAAGAGCACAAAGGAAGCTGTGTTCCAGAGATAGCAAATGTTGTACCTTGTGCTACAGCTGGACTTGGTGATGTGTAAGAATCATTGATGTGGCACTGGCTTTGAAGGCATGAAGGGATCATGAAGAACAGCTGAGGCTGGGCACTGGGAGAGGCCATGGAAGGCCATTAGTGAAGGTGCAGCCTCAGTTGCACTTGACAGCCTCGGATCGAAAGGGTCAAGCAAAGTGGTTGAGATTTGGCACCATGAAGAGAGCCTGTGAGAGGATATTGGTGAAGCCTGGTTGTTTCAGAAGACACCAGTGTGCTGGAGATGTCAGTACCATAGAATGATCACCAAAAACAGCAGCAGCAGTGGAGTGGAGTCAACCAGAGCCTAGAATGGTATAGACAACTGAGCTGGGGAAGTGACCCAAATCATTTGGAGGAGCCCAGAAGATCATGGGATGGATCCCAGACAATGGACAGAAGCTAAAATGTTCAAGTTGCCTTAGAAATCCCAAGATGTTTGAGATGCCAGAGCCATGGGTTACCTTCTGAGGAAAGCTGCTAACAGGGAGTGGAGCTAGCCCAGGAGGAAGAAGTTATTGCAGTCAACAAAGACAAAAAAGGAGTGGAGATCTTAAGATCCCTCTGACATCAGACATGGAGATGGAAAGTTTGGAGTTTGCCCAGCTGGCTTCCTGTCTTGCTTTGGGAGTTACACTTAAGTGACTGGATGAATCTTAGAAGAGACTTTGAACTTTGGGCTTTTAACATTGTTGAAACTGCTATAGACTGTGGGGACTTTGGAAATTGGACTAAGTGTATTTTGCATTGTGCTATGTTTAGGTGTGGTCCCCACAGAGCTCATATGTTTGAACAAACCTTTGGGGAGTAAGAATACCACTTTAGTATATGAGACCTCAAAGCCTACCCACAGTAAAACACCTTCTCCAACAAGGCAACACCTCCAATTCCTGTCACTCCCAATAGGCCCAGGGAGACCATTTTTATTCAAACCACCACACTAATCATGTAAATTCCAGTTTGAGTCCAAAGATCTGAGAACCAGAAATGTTAATGGTGACATTCCCTATCCAAGAGCAGGAGACTAATACCCAGCCTCTCCCTCTTAAGCATATGGAAACTGAAGCCTCTCTTCCAGCTTATTCCGCCAAGACCGATAGCAACTGGAGGTTGTGAGAGCAATCCACCTTATTCAGTCTAGTGATCCCAACACCTGTTTCATCTGGAAATACACCTGTAGTTAAACATGCAGAAATAATGAGGAAGCAAACACTCAGGAACCCCTTACTTCAGACAAGTGGACACATCAAATTAATCATGACAAGAATTTTAAGTAGGTCGATGCTATTTTATACTGACAATTCAACAAATTGTATATTGTCATCATCGCCATTTTATAAATTATTATTTAAAGAATGGGAGAGGTGAAGCCACTTGGCTCAAACTGATAAATAAATTAAAAGAAAAAGCTAGTGGGTACAGAGCTCTGTCTAAATGTGTCTAAGGTCTGTGTATCTCTCATCCTATCCACTAACACTTAGCCCAGCAAGGCTACCCCTACTACCCACATTTCACAAAGCAGTTCAAAGAAGGACTCAGGACATGAGGCAGAACGTGAGCTGACCTCTTATACATTCTTCTCTGTGGTATGCCTCTCATTTGATCTTTTCTTTGGGGCGTATGGGCAGAGCTACTTAGGCTCGACCACCATAAATAAATCTCAGGTGAGCGAGCATCGATACAGCAGAGAGGACATAACAGCGTTACCCACAAGGCTCAGCAGGAGCCCAGGAAGAATGGCATCTGCTCTCATGCATGACATCATTTCCTCTCCTCTCAGCTCCTCTGCCTCTCGAACTCTTTCTCTACCCCCATACTACCGCCAGCTACTCTGACTGCCATTATGCCATTTTCCCTTTCCCTTTTCATATTTTAAAGCTATAACAGCCAGTCTCCAGAGTCTTTGCTTTCTCAAAGTGTCAAACTTATCCAAGATAAGAAAAAAATTGAAACCATAAGCAGAAACGAATTGGACCCCAAATTGAAAACTCTACATATGAACCATCAGAAATGTCAAATTACTATTCTCTGGTCTACTACCGTAGAAGGTTCTCTTTGCCTCCACTTAAAGTATGGTGCCAGTCTCAGCTTACACTGACACAGCTACCATGGACATTCTCCACACACTACTCTTGGAAGTCAACTGAGTAACTGATGGGAAGCTAATATTAGCCTCAGAGCTTCAAGTTTATCAGGAGTCACAAGACGAGGTCCTACAATCATGAAAGTAAGAGAGATGTTTCCTAATCATTTGCTGAGATCTCAAGTATTAAATGTTAGCTGGCAGTGGTCAATCCTTTCATTTCCCATCACATTTAATGTATAGAATTTAAGCACACATACAAAGAACCCATAGACTATAAGTAGAAAAGAGTCCAAACTCTTTTTAAAAACTTTATGCTCAAAGTTATTCAGCATTCATAAATAGCTATATAGAACTATAAAGTGGCAATTAGATATGTTCTTTAAATTTCATTTAACAAAATAATTTTGAGAATGTATTGTGACCCTGTGGACAACCATAGACTTGAGACAATACTAAAGGAATCTGGAGGTGATCCTGGCTACCTAGATACCTTCATGACAGTCCTTTAAATGGACAAGGAAGCAATCTATCTTGACTGACCAAAGGAACAGGCTCCACTCAACACCATATTTCCAGGACCCTTGCAGGGCCTTAAATTACACCAGGACAGATTAATTCCTTTAGGCCCCAAGAGTTAATTGAATCTCTTAGCAAAGGTCAAATGCTCCTATGAGGAGTGCCTTCTTAAGCCATTATCACCTGAAATTGGACCCAAACATTAGATCTCAACCAGACAGAAGAAGGAAGCATGCAGAGGGATCTCAGAACATCTCTGATTCATTTTCCTTTCTCTCTCAGCTTTCCCATGCCTTACAGGATGCTACAGAAAGTTCCTATGAGGTGCTATGGATGGGCCACTCTTGCTTCTAAAATACTTGCCAGTCTTCCTGGCTGGGTTACTAAGCTTGATGGCTTGGCTGTATTTCCTATCCTGCCTCTCTTTCTGGGCCAGTTTTAATAATAGTGGGCAACTTCCTTGGTATTTATCTTGAGACAGCCAGTATCCTATGAGAGTTATCTCCATTAAGCCTCAAAATCACTCTGTTCCCATTGTACTGGTAAAAAAAAGTTAAAGGTCAGAAAAATTAAGTAATTTGTCCCAGTCATCAAGCTTTAAATTTCAGAGCAAGAAGTTTAACTCTGGAGTTAATACTACAATAGCTTCTAACTCCACTTAATGAAATAGCCCCATTAGGTTGACCCAAGAATCAGAGATCTGGGTAAAGTCTGGTTCATTCTGGTCCTTAACAGTCTCATCTCTGAAACAGAGTTAATAAAATCTTCTTTACAGGCTTTGTTTGAGGATCAGATGAGTTCATGAAGCAAGTGCTTGGCACAGATAGGCATTCCATAAATAGTAGCTGTCAGCTATGAATTCCTGGGCAAGTGCTGTTTCTGGTTTCTGGTAATGTTCCTGTTGGCCTCTAGGGGTCACTGAAGCCTCTACTTCCTGCCAGGGGCAACATCTGCTTGGATTGTTCTCTCAATCTGTGTGCAAATCTATTAGGGACAAATGCACCAGTGGTATGAAGGTAACTGAGATTTTTTTAAATTTTCCAGTGACTCTAATGTACAGCAGGGTTTAAATAAGCTACAAATGAAGAACTTCTAGAAAAAGCTAAGATCAAGGACTTCTTAGTAAGAAGAATTCCAAGTAAGAAATGGATGTTTAAATAGAGATGACATATGTTCCAGATCCTAAGTCATGTATTTTCAAGTTTAGGTTTTGCCATTGGGGATACTTAATTGTAGACACTCCTTCCTTTTAGAAACCTTCTCTTTATCTTATTCCTTAAAGATCCAGCATGACTTTGACCTCTGGTTTCTGTATTTGAACCCTTAGTGTCCGAAGCCTAGCTTGCATGATACAAGATCTACAACCTACTGAGACAGATCCTTGTCTCTGGTACTTTCTACAGTTCAAGACTATGGCAGTCCTCCTCCTCACGCTTGAGCCTCCAGCATGAACCCTGGCAAGCAGAGCTGATGCCCCACTTCTAGCCACCCAAAGAGCAAACACAGACCAGCTTGATTTCCTTTGTTCTGAATAGTCTTGTGTCATCATAAGCTAGAGTCCTCTGAGAGGAGGGAGACTCAATCAAGAAAATGCCTCCGTGAGATCTGGCTGTGGGCTACAGGAAAGCCTGTGGTACGTTTTCTTACTTAATGATTGATGGAGAGGGTCCAGACAAGTGTGGGTGGGGCCACCCTGAGCTAGTGTTCTGGGTTCTGTAGGCAAACAGGATGAGCAAGCCACAAAGCAGCATCCTTCCATGGCCTCTGCTGCCCTGTTTGAGCTCCTGTTCTGACTCCCTTAGATGAACTGTGATGCAGAAGAATAAATAAGTCATAGCTTTTTTCCCCCTCAATTTTGGTCATGGTGTTTCATCACAGCAATAGAAACCCTGAGTGACATTGATTCAACTAAAGTCCCCTTTAAATTCTGAGCTGAAGCTAGTCCTTTAGCAGGAGGGGCAGCGATTCTTCAGATAACAGCAACAATACACACACACATCACACATACATACACATACACATCACACACATACCCATCACACAGACACACAGACACGCAGACACACACGCACGCACACACACACACACACACACACACACACACATCAGATTGTGTTTATGATTACTGATTAGCCACAAAGGATTGCACATCCTGTCTTCACCTCCCTGAATTCCGCCGTCAGAGCCATTAGCCTGTTCCAGATGGGCCTGCTACCCTGGTGGCAATAGGACTCAGATATTTCTTCCCCTGCTCCCTCTCCAGGATTTTAATTCCTTGTTCATTATTTCCCAAAAGTATGGGATACCCACAGAGAAAAACCATCTCACTGCCCATCTCCTACCCTGATTTGGGGATCCAAGCGGTGAATAAATTAGCTGGATGCTAATAAGAACGATGCCTCTTTCTCCTGAGAGGTGACATTCCCTCAACCACATACCTATCACTCAAAGGGATTGAGTACATACTCACCAAACTCGGAGCACTTCACTCTGAGACAGAAACAAACATGATAAATTCCTCCTCTGGAGACAATTTTGGTGATGTGTATGAGCCACTGAAAATGAGGGTGTTGTGACTTTAGTGCTGTGATAATATATGGCAGTAATTATATTAACAAGGGAAATTACATCCCTGTTCAGCAGTTTCAGCTCATACCACCCACATGAATAGTGGCCAGCTTGAAAAAAAAGTGCTTGAAATGGTGTCAGTAAAATAGGAAGAATGATATTTGCTGAATTTAAACCTAGTTTAATCATTTTTTTAAAGATGTATTGAGTTCCTACTATGTGTCAGACACCACATGTGCGCAGTGGGAAGTAAGGAAATGCGTGGGGCCTCCAACGTTGAAGTGCTCGCTGGGTAATAATGGAAACAAGAAATGCACATAAATCATTGTGCTGCCAAGTAGGTAGTGAGAGGCGATCAGGGGAGAGACACGGGGTTCTGCAAGGATTAAAGAGCAGGGTCTATCGCTGCTCCATGAGCATAATCAGGCCCCTGAAGATAGTAAATGAGCACGACTTTGGTTTTCCGGCATCGAGATGAACACAGACAATTAACACCCGAAAATCTGCCTCCCGACTTCACCCTGGGGAATAACCCCCCACTGCCCTTCATAGCCAAACGGCCACAAAAAGCAAATCTCATCTCCCTGAACTCCAAACACCCTTCCGAAAGCTGTTGGCTGAGGACTTATAACTGCGTGGATTAATGGACTATAAACAGAGATTAACTGCATGAACAAAACTCCATAATTCATTTTGAAGTTTTATTGGACCCAGATTTAGAAGGATGACACCATTCACTTCCAACAACTTGATCAACTTTCTTTCTATTCCTCCCATGTGCCAAAGATAGAATTTCAAGAGATAGAAAACAAACTTGGGTCAGACCCTGACGGAATGTAGAATCTCAAAAGAGATTGAGAGACACGCCCAAAGCAATGATAAAAAGTATTTACTATTTGATTTGCATGGTCTGAAGGAAAAAAGAAGTTGACCTAAAGGTGGGTGCAGCAGGTTAGGGGATAAGGCACTCATGGTGTAATCCTGCCACACTGAGTTTGATTCCCAGAACCAACATGGCGGTAGCAAGAGAAAACCACCACAACCCATACATATACAGCCACCCAATTAGACAAGATGGATGAAGCAAAGAAGTGCAGACCGACAGGAGCCGGATGTAGATCGCTCCTGAGAGACACAGCCAGAATACAGCAAATACAGAGGCGAATGCCAGCAGCAAACCACTGAACTGAGAATAGGTCCCCGTTGAAGGAATCAGAGAAAGAACTGGAAGAGCTTGAAGGGGCTCGAGACCCCAAAAGTACAACAATGCCAAGCAACCAGAGCTTCCAGGGACTAAGCCACTACCTAAAGACTATACATGGACTGACCCTGGACTCTGACCCCATAGGTAGCAATGAATATCCTAGTAAGAGCACCAGTGGAAGGGGAAGCCCTGGGTCCTGCTAAGACTGAACCCCCAGTGAACTAGTCTATGGGGGGAGGGCAGCAATGGGGGGAGGGTTGGGAGGGGAACACCCATAAGGAAGGGGAGGGGGGATGTTTGCCCAGAAACCGGGAAAGGGAATAACACTCGAAATGTATATAAGAAATACTCAAGTTAATAAAAAAAAAAAAAGAAAACCACCACAAAGTCATCCTATCACCCCTACACACACACACACACACACACACACACACACACACACACTTTTTTTTTTAATTTCACAGTGTGTTTGCTTTAGAATCTGGTAGCGCTAAGCTACATTCCTAGTTTTCAGTCTACTTCTGTACCCCCTTTCTACCCCCAAAAAGTAGCAAAGAGTTCTTGGCAAACTTTTGGTTAATCTAATGGGGGGAAAGGTTTTTTTGTTTGTTTCAGAGGTGGGGGTTGAGTGGACTTGGTTTTGGTTTTTGGTTGGTTTGGTTTGGTTTTACAGTGCTAGAAAGCAAACCTTCAGGCTCCTACTAGTCAAGTACTTAGGGCTGAGCTGTAGTCCAGCCCCATCAAGGTTAATGATGTGTCTGTGAGGTGTTCAAATTGTAGGGTTTTGGCAAAGACTAGATGATATAACATCCTAGAAGCACTTAGCCTAAAGAATCTGTTGAATAAGTTATGGTGGAGTTATCATTTAAAAAAAACTGTAAAGAAAAAAACGTAGTTATCCTCAAAGAAACAGGTTGGTTTCAGGTTAGAGGGACTGGGGAGATTTGACACCTGCGCTGAGGCTAGCTTAGGGCTGGCTGTGTGTAGTCCACTTTGGCTTAGTCAGGTGGGCTAAGCAAGAACATGAGGTCATGTGACATTGGGTTTTTAGAAGACGAAAAAAATTCTATATGTCAAAATATTTGGCATTCTGATTCCCTCTAGGCAAACCACAAATTCAACACACATGGAACCCCCAGCAGCAAACCGTCCAGTGAAACAACCGATTCCACCCAGAGTCTCAAGACAAGAGAAAGAAGTACAGCTTTTCTAGAAGAGAAAAGAAAGAGCCTAGAAATACCAGCATAACATGTATCTTTTTAAAAAGCCAAAGACAGCAATGCATATAATTGCTGATATAAACTTTCTGTAAAACACTAAGAAATGAAATTCAGAAAGTGCCAGAAAGGAAAACGTGATAGCCAAGTGGGCTTTACTCTGGGATTGCAGGGCGTGCCACGGTTAAGGATTAGGAAACAGATCTACTGATGAAAGTCACTTTATTCAAGAGATGAAAAGGGAAGCATTACCATCTCGGCAGATGATGAAAGCTTGGTGCACAAAATGTAATCTCTACTCCTAATTTCAAAAGAAGAATGATAAAATATTAATAGATAACTCGTTAGTCTGATAAATACATAAACATATATCAGTCCAAATTTTAATACCACAATTAATGAAAAAAAAACTAGAAGGATTCCATCAAATTTAGAACCAGTTTATTTGTGCTGTAACATTTTATATCCTCCAGATCACCTGGCTAATCAGCGCGATTAGGGAAATGAAATAAACAGGTAAAAAATTATAGAACTGTTGTGATTGGCAAGTTACCCAAGAAAATCAATGATTGAGAAATTCTTATAAATGCTAAGAGAATTTGACATGGAAATGCTAAAAAAAAATAATATATGAAGTCGGCAGCCTTTATGTAGACATGGAGCAATTATAAGAAGCAGTAGAATCTGTTATAATGATTATAAGAAATCAGGCTGAAGAGGTGGCTCAGTGAGTAAAGGTGGCCTGACAACCTGAGTTTTGAGCCCAGAACCCACATGGTGGAAGGAGGCAATGTGGTAACATGTTTGAAAAATGTAAGTATCTGTTGAACTACTCCTCATGTATCCTGTAGATAAAATGCACACGTTCAGTCATCCACTGAGTATGATCACTTTGACATGTGCAAGAGGCGCTTTTGGACTAAGAGGGGTCTATTTGCCACATACCAAGAAAAGCAATTTGGTAAATATCTATGATTCAAATCCACTTGGCAGGTGGCACTCTCGAAGTTTCTAGAATATTTGGACAGAACCGCCTTTTGTTTTGATGGCTGGGGGGTTGTGTGGCGGGGATCCTTATCATACACAATCTGACATCTAACCCAGTACTGTGACCATCAAATCACAGAGGCCACATTGTTCAGGTGCTAGGGGATATTTCTCCACATTTGTTACCCCATACCATCAAAATGAAAGGTGGTTCTAGCCAAATGTCTAGAAATTATGAGAATGCCTTTGGAGGTCAGAGCCATGAGGACAAAGACAACCACCTTCTGGGTTACAGGGACTTGATAGACAGATCTTTCCATTCTTACCTTATAGTAAAGCTGATCCTACCTTTCTTGCTTTTTGTCCATGGGGAAATTGGAATGGTCAGATTGTGATGGTGTCTATGGCACATTCTGAGTAATAATTTAGATGTTGCTCATAAACGGTATCACTTCTGTATTATTCCCAATCTAGCTGGAGATGATTTGACTGTTGGGGAGGGCTGACAACCAAACCCAAACAACTCTGCTTTCATATTAAATTGTATTTTATTTAAATTAGAATATTTAGCGATATAAATACATCATCTAATGCTTAATTAAACATTAAGTGAGATTTTTATTATTACATTTCAAGAAAAATGTAAGAAATTTAGCTAATTTAAGTTTGGCTCTGTGTGCGTGTGTGTGTGTGTGTGTGTGTGTGTGTGTGTGTGTGTGTGTCTGTATGCGTGTGTGCATATCCACGTGGTATGAAGGTGAAAATTTCCTTTCTTGGTGAGTCATAAATGTCTGCTTCTTCCTCATAAGTACCAATGGCAAACCAAAGCATGATACCAACAGTTTACTTTATGGAACCCATGAGTTTACTGAGCTTCCTTAAACAGCGTAAGCGATGGGGGGGTCACTGTTAGGGGCATGGGTGACCCCAAAGCCAATGGACTGCAGTCTTTTCCCAGCATGAATGATGGCTCCCCACTGGCCATGTAGATGGAACCCCCTGGCACTTAATCTGCCTTGGTACACACACACACACACACACACACACACACACACACATACACACACACACATACACACACACACATACACACACACATACACACATACACACACACATACACACATACACACACATACACACACATACACACACACATACACACACACATACACACACACATACACACACACATACACACATACACACACACATACACACACACATACACACACACACACATACACACACACACACACACATACACACATACACACACATACACACACATACACACACACATACACACACACATACACACACACATACACACACACATACACACATACACACACACATACACACACACATACACACACACACACATACACACACACACATACACACACACATACACACATACACACACATACACACACATACACACACACATACACACACACATACACACACACATACACACACACATACACACACACACATACACACACACATACACACACACACACACACACACACACACTAGCACTTCCAGGACCCACACCCACATGCAATTGGGTTAAAATCTCATTTAAATATCTGGGAACCCCTTTGCAATCTCTAGTGGGGATCCAATGGCCTTCCCCATTGCTCACTCTTTCCTAGGGGAACGTACCAGTCGACAGGCCTGCTTTTGGTGGCCTCTTACAGACAGGCACTGCTGAACTGACAGTGGCTGTTTTGCTAGAAGGGTCAGCTGTACAACAAACTGTTCAATGTGTGGGTACCAATACATGTGAGTGTGGAGGGTCAAGTGTTGTGTCTCAGGTATCATCCACCTTAGTTTTTTAAGACTGAGTTTCTCACTGGCCAAGTAGGCCAGGCTCTCTGAGCAGTGAGACCAGAAGATTCACCTCTCTATGCTGCCTCCAGTACTGGGGTTACAAGGGTATATGCCACCATGCATGGCTTTGTATGTGTCTGGGATCAAACTTGGGTCTTCATGTTTACAACGCAAGCACTTTACCAGGGGAAATAACTCCCCAGTCCCAACTTTTGGTTTTAAGAATTATTAAAAATTGTGCTTCAGCTTCTACACTTAGATTGGTATAAAAGAAAAATAATCTTTATAATATATAGATCAATTTCAATTAACCATTATTCTAAGTATTAGATTACATTTTATTTTAATGAAAATGCACACAGATTTCTGATCCTTTAAATATAATTGCATTTTAATTCTAAACCATTAATGTCTGTATGACATAAAATCTTGACTATAATAGCATAATTAGTCATTTTCTAAAAAATGAGAATAATAGATATATTTGTAGAATATATACAATATTAATTAGATGCTGTGTTTTGCTGGTAATACAAATACTGGGAGGTTTTTTCTTTTTCCCAGAATACCCATGTGCAATAGTAAGTAAATTCAGTGTTAGGGGAGGCTGAAACACTGCACCCCTGGCCTGTGTCAGACTCACAGAGCTCCATCAGCCTCTGCCTCCTGAGTACTGGGTTAAAGGCATAAACCACTGTGCCTGGCTAAACACAGTCTTCCATACATGCTGGCTTTAAGTGATGCATAAAAAGCATAGCTTTATGTTCATTAGTGTCTTACCTCATGTTATAGAAATATGGTTATCTAAACAAAGGAACGGTTAGAACCTACTTTGGCTGACAGTTTGTGAACTTGACTTTAATGTCTAAATGATTAGATGTGCCCCATATAGGCGTCCTTTAGACTCTTGTCTGAGCATTGACTACAGAAGCACTGTGCAAAACAGACAAAAGCTCTCCCAGATCCCGAGTATCCATTAACACGCCAGTCACTCAGTGCATTGTGCATCAAACATCGTCCTCATCATATCTTCTGCAAGAATACTCTAAGGCTGGCGGGCTTACCCAACAAGCATTTCTCACAGGAGGCTGTCTAAGATGGAGATGCAGGTGAGACCCCACTAAGCACCCTCCTCCTGAGCCACAGACTTCCATCTTCTTCTATACATGTCCACACACGGCACAGAGGAGGAGAGCAAGTTCTCAGGCCTCTTTTTATTTTTCTATTTTTTTTATTAACTTGAGTATTTCTTATTTACATTTCAAATGTTATTCCCTTTCCCCGTTTCCAGGCAAACACCCCCCTAATCCCCTCTCCCCTCCTTTATGGGTGTTCCCCTCCTAACCCTCCCCCCCCATTGCCGCCCTCCCCCCAACAATCATGTTCACTGGGGGTTCAGTCTTGGCAGGACCAAGGACTTCCCCTTCCACTGGTGCTCTTACTAGGATATTCATTGCTACCTATGGGGACAGAGTCCAGGGTCAACCATGTATAGTCTTTAGGTAGTGGCTTAGTCCCTGGAAGCTCTGGTTGCTTGGCATTGTTGTACTTTTGGGGTCTCGAGCCCCTTCAAGCTCTTCCAGTTCTTTCTCTGATTCCTTCAACGGGGGTCCTATTCTCAGTTCAGTGGTTTGCTGCTGGCATTCGCCTCTGTGTTTGCTGTATTCTGGCTGTGTCTCTCAGGAGAGATCTACATCCGGCTCCAGTCAGCCTGCACTTCTTTGCTTCATCCATCTTGTCTAATTGGATGGCTGTATATGTATGGGCCACATGTGGGGCAGGCTCTGAATGGGTGTTCCTTCTGTGTCTGTTTTAATCTTTGCCTCTCTATTCCCTGCCAATGGTATTCTTGTTCCCCTTTTAAAGAAGGAGTGAAGCATTCACATTTTGATCATCCGTCTTGAGTTTCATTTGTTCTAGGCATCTAGGGTAATTCAAGCATTTGGGCTAATACCCACTCATCAATGAGTGCATACCATGTGTGTTTTTCTGTGATTGGGTTACCTCACTCAGGATGATATTTTCCAGTTCCAACCATTTGTCTATGAATTTCATAAAGGCATTGTTTTTGATAGCTGAGTAATATTCCATTGTGTAGATGTACCACATTTTCTGTATCCATTCCTCTGTTGAAGGGCATCTGGGTTCTTTCCAGCTTCTGGCTATTATAAATAAGGCTGCTATAAACATAGTGGAGCATGTGTCTTTTTTAGATGTTGGGGCATCTTGTGGGTATATGCCCAAGAGAGGTATAGCTGGGTCCTCAGGCAGTTCAATGTCCAATTTTCTGAGGAACCTCCAGACTGATTTCCAGAACGGTTTTACCAGTCTGCAATCCCACCAACAATGGAGGAGTGTTCCTCTTTCTCCACATCCTCGCCAGCATTTGTTGTCACCTGAGTTTCTGATCTTAGCCATTCTGACTGGTGTGAGGTGAAATCTCAGGGTTGTTTTGATTTGCATTTCCCTTCTGACTAAAGATGTTGAATGTTTCTTTAGGTGTTTCTCAGCCATTCAGCATTCCTCAGCTGTGAATTCTTTGTTTCGCTCTGAACCCCATTATTTAATAGGGTTATTTGTCTCCCTGCGGTCTAACTTCTTGAGTTCTTTGTATATTTTGGATATAAGGCCTCTATCTGTTGTAGGATTGGTAAAGATCTTTTCCCAATCTGTTGGTTGCCGTTTTGTCCTAACCACAGTGTCCTTTGCCTTACAGAAGCTTTGCAGTTTTATGAGATCCCAGTTGTCGATTCTTGATCTTAGAGCATAAGCCATTGGTGTTTTGTTCAGGAAATTTTTTCCAGTGCCCATGTGTTCGAGATGCTGCCCTAGTTTTTCTTCTATTAGTTTGTGTACCTGGTTTGATGTGGAGGTCCTTGATCCACTTGGACTTAAGCTTTGTACAGGGTAATAAGCATGGATCGATTTGCGTTCTTCTACATGTTAACCTCCAGTTGAACCAGCACCATTTGCTGAAAATGCTATCTTTTTTCCATTTGATGGTTTTGGCTCCTTTGTCAAAAATCAAGTGACCATAGGTGTGTGGGTTCATTTCTGGGTCTTTAATTCTATTCCATTGGTCTATCTGTCTGTCTCTGTACCAATACCATGCAGTTTTTATCACTATTGCTCTGTAATACTGCTTGAGTTCAGGGATAGTGATTCCCCCTGAAGTCCTTTTATTGTTGAGGATAGTTTTAGCTATCCTGGGTTTTTTGTTATTCAAGATGAATTTGCAAATTGTTCTGTCTAACTCTTTGAAGAATTGGATTGGTATTTTGATGGGGATTGCATTGAATCTGTAGATCGCTTTTGGTAAAATGGCCATTTTTACTATATTAATCCTGCCAATCCATGAGCATGGGAGATCTTTCCATCTTCTGAGGTCTTCTTCAATTTCTTTCTTCAGAGTCTTGAAGTTCTTATTGTACAAATCTTTTACTTGCTTGGTTAAAGTCACATCAAGGTACTTTATATTGTTTGGGTCTATTATGAAGGGTGTCGTTTCCCTAATTTCTTTCTCAGCTTGTTTCTCTTTTGTGTAGAGGAAGGCTACTGATTTATTTGAGTTAATTTTATACCCAGCCACTTTGCTGCAGTTGTTTATCAGCTTTAGTAGTTCTCTGGTGGAACTTTTGGGATCACTTAAACATATTATCATATCATCTGCAAATAGTGATATTTTGACTTCTTCTTTTCCGATCTGTATCCCCTTGACCTCCTTTTGTTGTCTGATTGCTCTGGCTAGAACTTCAAGAACTATATTGAATAAGTAGGGAGAGAGTGGGCAGCCTTGTCTAGTCCCTGATTTTAGTGGGATTGCTTCAAGTTTCTCTCCATTTAGTTTAATGTTAGCAACTGGTTTTCTGTATATGGCTTTTACTATGTTTAGGTATGGCCCTTGAATTCCTATTCTTTCCAGGACTTTTATCATGAAGGGGTGTTGAATTTTGTCAAATGCTTTCTCAGCAGCTAATGAAATGATCATGTGGTTTTGTTCTTTCAGTTTGTTTATATAATGGATCACGTTGATGGTTTTCCATATATTAAACCATCCCTTCATGCCTGGGATGAAGCCTACTTGATCATGGTGGATGATTGTTTTGATGTGCTCTTGGATTCGGTTTGCCAGAATTTTATTGAGTATTTTTGCGTCGATATTCATAAGGGAAATTGGTCTGAAGTTCTCTTTCTTTGTTGGGTCTTTGTGTGGTTTAGGTATAAGAGTAATTGTGGCTTCATAGAAGGAATTCGGGAGTGATCCATCTGTTTCAATTTTGTGGAATAGTTTGGATAATATTGGTATGAGGTCTTCTATGAACATCTGATAGAATTCTGCACTAAACCTGTCTGGACCTGGGCTCTTTTTGGTTGGGAGACCTTTAATGACTGCTTCTATTTCCTTAGGAGTTATGGGGTTGTTTAACTGGTTTATCTGTTCCTGATTTAACTTCGGTACCTGGTATCTGTCTAGGAAATTGTCCATTTCCTGCAGATTTTCAAGTTTTGTTGAATATAGGCTTTTATAGTAAAATCTGATGATTTTTTGAATTTCCTCTGAATCTGTAGTTGTGTCTCCCTTTTCATTTCTGATTTTGTTAATTTGGACACACTCTCTGTGTCCTCTCGTTAGTCTGGCTAAGGGTTTATCTATCTTGTTGATTTTCTCAAAGAACCAACTTTTGGTTCTGTTGATTCTTTCTATGGTCCTTTTTGTTTCTACTTGGCTGATTTCAGCTCTGAGTTTGATTATTTCCTGTCTTCTACTCCTCCTGGATGTATTTGCTTCTTTTTGTTCTAGAGCTTTTAGGTACGCTGTCAGCTGCTGACATATGCTCTCTCCTGTTTCTTTCTGCAGGCACTCAGCGCTATGAGTTTTCCTCTTAGCACAGCTTTCATTATGTCCCATAAGTTTGGGTATGTTGTACCTTCATTTTCATTCAATTCTAAGAAGTCTTTAATTTCTTTCTTTATTTCTTCCTTGACCAGGTTATCATTGAGTAGAGCATTGTTCAACTTCCATGTATATGTGGGCATTCTTCCCTTATTGTTATTGAAGACCAGCTTTAGGCCGTGGTGGTCCGATAGCACGCATGGGATTATTTCTATCTTTCTGTACCTGTTGAGGCCTGTTTTTTGACCAATTATATGGTCAATTTTTGAGAAAGTACCATGAGGAGCTGAGAAGAATGTATATCCTTTTGCTTTAGGATAGAATGTTCTATAAATATCTGTTAAGTCCATTTGGCTCATGACTTCTCTTAGTCTGTCTACGTCTCTGTTTAATTTCTGTTTCCATGATCTGTCCATTGATGAGAGTGGGGTGTTGAAATCTCCTACTATTATTGTGTGAGGTGTAATGTGTGTTTTGAGCTTTAGTAAGGTTTCTTTTCCGTATCTAGGTGCCCTTGTATTTGGGGCATAGATATTTAGGATTGAGAGTTCATCTTGGTGGATTTTTCCTTTGATGAATGTGAAGTGTCCTTCCTTATCTTTTTTGATGGCTTTTAGTTGAAAATTGATTTTATTTGATATTAGAATGGCTACTCCTGCTTGCTTCTTCCGACCATTTGCTTGGAAAGTTGATTTCCAGCCTTTCACTCTGAGGTAGTGTCTGTCTTTGTCTCTGAGGTGTGTTTCCTGTAGGCAGCAAAATGCAGGGTCCTCATTGCATATCCATTTTGTTAATCCATGTCTTTTTATTGGGGAGTTGAGACCATTGATGTTGAGAGATATTAAGGAATAGTGATTATTGCTTCCTGTTATATTCATATTTGGATGTGAGGTTATGTTTGTGTGCTTTTCTTCTCTTTGCAGGCCTCTTTTTATTAAGGGCACTAATCCCATTCATAGGGTCTCCATCCCCAGGATCTAAGCACCTTCTAAAGGCTCTCCTCCCATTAGCATGACATTGAGGGTCAGGGTTGCAATGTAGGAGTTTTAGTGGAACAAAAACATTTAGCGGATTATATTTTTAAAAAGATCTGTGTTATTTATATGAAGGGGGTGAGTATGTAGTCTTGGAAAGATACATATAAAATATGTAACAACAGTTGCCCCTGGGAAATGAAATCTCCTTATGTACTGTGGAGCCCCTAGTACCAGAAGAGTGGCCCTAAACACTAAAAGAAATAAATAAATGTACTGACTGAGAGTACCAAAAGGAGAAAGTTTGGTGAGAAGCATTTTCCTAATTAGCCTTTTTTACATGTTAAATTTTGAAACATACATACCTCCCTAATTTGTGAGAGGATCTAATGACTGGTACGTTTTAGTATTCTGAATTTTGTATTATCCAAGGTAGAATCAAACAGCATTGGATTTTCCTATGATTTCTTCTATGCCATGTGTCAAGAATGAAAGTCTCAGTAGACCACTTTTTTATAGGTCTACACACACACACACAGAGACACACACACACACACACACAATTATTGTTCCAGAATCACATTTTATCATACACGCAGTGTGGTTCCTTTAAGATAAGTAGAAAAAAAGTCATCCGCCATAGTTTACAGATTATGTGACATTTACACAGCTGGTGCTGAGTGTCCCTCCTGTTCCGTACCCTACACAGCTGTTACAGAGCCCTGTTCCTAGTCAAATCTTCCATCGCTCTATGCAACCAACAACAGACCCACCTCTCTGTATGAATGCAACCAACAACGGACCCACCTCTCTGTATGAATAGCGGTCATTCTTAATGACCCAACGTCTACTGACGTTGAGTTTGAGGCTAGTTTGAAATTCACCACTTCATAAAGAAAACTAGAAAAGGTATTCTGCCTTCTCGTTTATTGTACAGTGCCCTGTGCTTTGTCGCAAACCGTGTTACATAACTGTAGTAGAATGCAATAGATTTGCCTGGAAATCATTTTCTTAGGTGAAACAACCACCACACACAAAAGAAACAGAGGCCTGAGCTCTCTGTTTTTATTTTTAATCCCTTGCCATCGACTCTCCTGCGTCTTTTTATTTAAAAAAAATGTTCTTTCTGTGTGATCCCATTATCACATCTGTCTTAATTCCATAATCTTTTCAGCTCTCTGATCTTTTGTGTGCCACACTCTGACATCCTTTCCAAGTCCCCTTCATGTTTTGTCTCTCTTGTTTTATTTCCATGAGAGCATCTCTTGTCGTCTTAGTCTTTGTTCTGAGGCCTGACCTCCCAGCAAGGAGATGAAAAAGGGGAAAGCACTTCACTCACCCAGCAAAGGAGGTGGCCGATAGGTGCGAAGGAGGAGGGAGACATTTTAAAGAAAAGGCAGTACTAAGGCCCGATTCTCTTGATTTTTTTTTTTTTGTCTCCAAGGTATAACACCTTGGAGTATGAAAAATAATGACATTTACACAAGCACCTATATAAAAAATGTGACAGAAACGCCAAGAAGACAGACTCCTTTAATTAGAATCCTGGTTCAATGTCCAATAGACTGAGTCAAATTTACTCGGAAGGTCTGAGTCAGAGCATCGCCCCGTAGGAAGGCAAACTTGACAAATTAACTCTGTCTGTCTCGAAACCAACTTCCCTTGTAATTGAGATTCAGAATTCTGCTTGAAGTTTGTTAATGTTGATTTAGACGAAGTGGAACCCGAAACTCCTTGAAGATATCTATTCAATAAGTCAGCAGAACGGACACAAAGTAACACTCTGCAGAAAGATCAACGGTCGATATTAGAAATTTTGACAAATGGTTTTCCCCGTCTCTATTTAATAGGCGTGTTTGTGTCTCAGATCTAACTGTTTATTTGCCCTCTTTCTTAGTTTGATTTATCTTGCACCTGCTTGCCTCCCCACAGGCATCGCCTGACTCTTTAGTCCATCTATAATTCTGCCCCGTAACCCTGAGAGCAGCTACAGATCAAAAAACGAACAATTAAAAGAAGAAATGTGTCTTCCTAGGTGGGAGCATGTATATTTTATAGTGTTTTTTTTGTTACCTTTGCACTGAACCAAACTAAATCCGAACTTTTATCTCACCAAGGCGTGAAGAGCAAAAAGTGAAGCCATGGTGGGGATGTGTCCGAGTGTGTCTGTGTGATTGTGTGTCCTCAGTGTGTATGCACGCATGCAGGGGTAAACCTTCCTGGATGTCTGCATCCATACTGTGTTGTGAGAAGAGAAAAAGGAGGGAAATTAGTAAGTCATTTTTTTTTTCTGCCTAGCAGTAAATGTCTGGTTAGTTGCGAATAATTGCAATTGTCCTTTCTCAAAAAAACAAAAGTCTAGATACTAAAGATGCACAGAAGATGGGTGAATAGACTCTTGCTTTGCACTGAACTCTCTTTCTCCTGGTTTTGTTCTCCCTCTCTCGTCTTCCAGCTCTATTCCCTCATTTCCTTTTCCTTCCTGGTATTTAATATGTGTTCTGCTCTACCGAGTTGAATTTACCCAAATGTCACACTCACATACGTGCTGGATTGTTGTACCACTTTTAGATGATCTGCACCCACTCCTGCTTCTCCTGTCTGCTTCTCTCCTCTTCTCCGCACCCTCATCCTGAGATCTGGCTCTGGGTTAGAGTCAGGGACCAATTCCTAGCTACATCACTTTCTTCATCATTATAGACTTCACCCAGTTTCCGTTTCTGAGCCACGAATACAAAGTAACCCTACCCGAATCTCACTGAAAAAGCTGGCTGCCTGCAAACCTGTAAAGTGGGTCAGATGTGTGAGCACTGCCACACAGGCTTCTTCTTCGCCCTGTGTGGCATCCCCTCCTGCAGGCATCCCCTGCACTCTGAACTTTCTGTCCCCTCCTGCAGGACTCTCCCACACTTGGAGTTCTCCAACTGCTTCCTGTTGACACCTGTCCCCTCAGAGTTCTGCATCCTGAGCTCCTTCTGCCAGTGCATCATTTCTAAGGGAAACCTGGTAGGAAAATTCCATCAAGATGTTACTCGGAGACAACAAAAATTTAATATGTCATACCCTATGGAACGGGCTTGGGGATTTATGTCCCTGTATTCTGTTGTTAATGAGGGGTGACACTGGGAAGGTACTCAGCCGTAACTGATCTGAGACGCTCATAAGCAGAGCTACCTGCTCTATTAAATGCTAGCTTTGATGAGATTTGACAGCATTTCTTAAAAAGAGAGGAAGCTAACATTTCCCACCATTTTTCTTTTGTGACTGATACAAGTTTAATACTGCTCTCTTTTTTATGCAACAAAAAAGCTAGGATATCTGCATAGAGTGATACCCAAAGTTATACCGACCACTAGAGGATAACCTCAATGATCTTTGACCACCATGACACTCCATTGCTTGGGAACAGAGGCAGGGAGGTTAACTTTCCTCTCTCAGGGGTTTCCAAGCATCCAACATACATTGTGGGCTGTCAAGACAAAGGAATGGAATTGAGGAAAACCTTGGAGTGTTTGAGGATAAAACCTGGTCAGGGGTTGGCCCAAAACACCCAGCTGGACACTTTCTTGAAGGTTTGGTAGCTCATAGTTTGAATCTCAGACATGACATAGAAGATATTATGAGCCCATTATTCTAGAATAAGATATGGTTCTTGAGAGAGAGAACCTTGAGTTAGAGTGACCAGTTGGGAAGTTACACGGCTGGACAAGAGCTGGTAGCAGGAAACTATATTCAGAAAGCTGTGTGGGTAGAACCTAGTGGCCATTTGGCTAGTAAAAGGAGAGACCACATATGTGTATTTTCCCTTTATGTTATTATTATGCCCCCTATACTTTTTAATTCAAAGGAAACTATTATATTAAATGAGACTGTCTAGAACTAATCCCCATGATAAACTTATAAATGTGTGGGGCTGGCAAAATTATGCCCAACTTGACTGGTAATACATTTGTCAAATATAATTTTTGATCAGAAAAATATTGCATCCCACACAATGAAGGTATAATGTATCTCTAAGAAAGGGCAAGAATTCTAATTCTCATTTTCCTCTCTGTTTTCCTACCTCTAAAGGTGTTCCTAACAGAGACAGTCTTTGTAGGTCTTGCGTATTTTCACTGCAATTTGATTTAAGACAGCATTTGAAAGACAAATATTTCCACAGTAAATATTCCCAACTGCCATCTTTGGAAGGGGTAATTTGATCAGTGGTACTACGTTGAATTGCATTACAATTGGTTCCTTCAAATAATGTGTATTACCTACGCTTTCTGAAAAGGAAAAAGAAATCATAAAGTAATGTTAAGGTAATCTGCTTTGCAAAAGGAGTCCTGATATCAAGCCGCAGTGAAGCTGTGCTTATGGCGACGTAGCAGGGTGTGATGAGTTCTCAAGTTTTGATGTTTATTAAAGAGTTTATTGGAGTCTCATAGAGCAATAACAAATGATCCAATAAAATAAATAAGATTAAGCAGTTCCAGTAAACAAAATTATAATAAAACTCCAGAAGAGCAGAAGCAAGCCATTTTTATTTGTTTAATTCCCACAAAAATCATATTAATATTTCCAAATCTTATAAGAGGTTTTGGGATTCAGAACCCATTTGTGCCTGGGCAGAACTGTTGGAGCCATGATTCATGCTGTTCGTGAATTCATTTATTGGACTATTTAGCATGTTAGCAAACTTTTGAAAAGGAAATCACTTTTCCTGGCACAAAAAAAAGGGGTGGAAACAGTGGGAATGAGCAGCTTGATGTGGTGCCATTTTATGGGAAATAAAAAGCAAGCGAACAAAGTCAAGCTAGAGAGAGAAAGCAATGTTGTTTGAGTTGAAAAAAAAATAATGACCTGGAGGCAGAAAAGGAAAGTGCTTATTGAAGGAAGTTATGAGACAAACACTCTCCTAGCAGCTTCCTTCTTTCCAGAGCCCTTTAAAGGCAGCGAGTGAAGGCAGAGCAGAGAGAGGCAGCCCAAGTCATGGTCAGCCTCAGGAATTCCCATATCTGACACAACCCAGGAGCCACGAAATGATGACTTTGCTAAAACAAAACCCTGGATCATGGAATGTCCAGCTTCAAAGAGCCAGAGCCAGACTGATGGTTCAAGAGGCATCAGAGACACTTTAAAGAGATGCAGCCCTATCTGCCAGTAACACACATCTCAGTGGGCTTCTCTGTGTGCAGATAGAATTGCAGACAAATGTCCATTTTATAGATAGATAGATAGATAGATAGATAGATAGATAGATAGATAGATAGATATAGAGATATATAGATATAGATATGTATATATATTGATTTTATGAAAAGCTCCCCCAGAATCTAGAAATGAGCACTACAATGACAGAGTTTCTACTACTCTGATACAGTGAAGACTTTGACATTAAAACCAAGCAGCGAGAAAGCAAAGACCACTCTAGTTCTTGCTCTCTGAAACAGTTGACTGGAACTCACACAGGTACAGGAAAAGATTGCTTGTGAGAAGATGATTTTGTACCGCGCAGCCAGTTGTAGTAGTCTCTTAGACGCCACTGCTGATTTTAGAGCAATTTAAGAGATGGAGTTTGAAAGAGGACCACAGAACACTTTCAGGAATGTGAATGGGCAGGCTGGAAGGCAAGAAGGGAAGGTGACTGCTGCCGAGATCTGAGATGGTGCTGAGAAAAGGGTGTGGCCATGAGAGCCATCTTTTCTCCCCCTCCCCCTTCATCCTCTGGCTCTTAAAACAGGTCCACTTCCTCTTCCACTTCCACAATATTCTCTGGGCCTCGTGCACAGAAATATTTTGTAAAAGTATCCTTTGAGACTGGCTCCACAAGTCTGCATTTTTGATTTGGGTTTTTTCTATAATGATCTCGCTAATAACTATCTTAACATTTAACCTCATACCCACACATAAACGTGATCTTCTCTCCTCATCAACAGTAATTTTAAAGGTCTCCTTGGTGACCTGGGGTTCCTAAACTTTTTTCCTGTATGGGGAAGGGTTTTATGGATAGCATGTTTGTATGCCCCACAAAATTTAAATATAAAAACTCTCCCAATGAGATAGCATTGTGAGGTAGAACCTTGTTGAGATAATTAGCTCTGTATGAGGTCATAAGGATGAAGGATTGTGAAGAGAACAGGGTCCTCCATCGTGTAAAGGCACAACAAGAAAGCCTCCATCGCTAAAGAAGACACCTTCCTGGATACTCGGGCCATACTGACATCCTGATCCTGACTTCTAGTCTCCAGAGCTGTGAGGCACAAGGCTAGCTATTAAAACCACTCTGTCTACTGTATTACAAACTCAAATTGAAGGAAGTGGGGTTGGCTGTGGTAGAAAAATACCCACTAAAGCAAATGGTAGATCCAGAGTTGACACCAGGTCTTGTAAATGAGGCCAGGGAAATTCTTAGACTGAGACTGAGCTCTGGATTTTACTTAGGGGCCTCCCAGTGCCCAAAGAAGATAAGGAATATAAGTGCATGACTCACGGAATTTTTTTCTTTATTTTTTTCAGTGTAGAGTCCAAACTCAGGGCCTTAGACATGCCAGGTAAATACTCTCCCACTAGACTATATCCCCTGCTAGACTCAAAGCTTTAAAAATAAAAGCAATACATCCTGGGAATTAAAGAAATATATTATTTTGTCTTTATTCCATGGATATTGCTCAAAAGAAACAAAGCTTGAAGTAGCAGAAACACTCCTTTTCTGGTTTTGTTTGGTTGGTTGGTTCAGTTTTTGGGTTTTTGTTTTTGTTTTTTTGATTTTTGTTTTTTTGTTTGTTTGTTTTTTGTTTTCATTGTTGTTTCTTCAGAGAATAAATGGAAGAGTTTCATGAGTTTGTTTTGTTAAAAACGCCCCAGAAAAACCTTACATCTTACTGTTGCCCTCTATCCCGCCATCCTTTGATTATGTCTTCTGAAGAATCTGTCACATGACTTACTTCAGAACCTAAGTTCCCATGCCTGTAGAGCAATACATGTGAGAGCTTTACCAGTATGAATTCGATGATAATGGATACATTGGGGTTATTTATGATGGAGAGAACATGCTGGTCTAAAATAATAAGTTCCAGATACATAAACTTGGGCGATCTGTCTTATTCGGTTCTGGCTGCTATAGCAAAATGCCACAGATTATGTAGCTTAAGCCAGAGACATTTATCTCTCACTGTTCTGAAATCCGATCTCAATGTGCCTTAAGATTTCCTTGGTAAGGGTCCTCTCTCTGGCTCTGAAGTTACTCTTATTGCTGTGTTCTCCCATGATGAAGAGGGAATTCTAGAGTCTCTTCCTCCTCTCCTAAGGGTACTAATCCTATCATAGGGGTCCCATCCTCGTGACACCATTTATATCTAATTCCTTTTCAAAGTCCTCATCTAATACTATCTTGTTAGGGCTTGGGACTTTGATATGTGAATCTGCTTTTGTCATGGTAAGCTTTGTTCTGTTCTGTTTTTGAGACATGTTCATGTAGCAAAAGTTGGCCTTAAATTTACTATGTGATTGAGGGCAATGCTGAGATTGTGGATCCTCCTGTCTCTGTCTGAGTGTTGGGATTATAGACATGGAACATAATTACTAGATTTCAACATGTAAATTTTTGGGAGCCATAAAAAGATATAGCCCATAATAGGATCTATCTTAAGCTATCAATAAAACCTAAAAAAGAGACTTTCTATGTAGATGGCTGTTTTGAAGCTATTTCTTGCTTTTATTACCTGGTAGAGGGGAGCTCTTAAAACTTGGGAAGTAAATAAAATAAGTCTCAGGAAGCTCCTAAAATTTACAGGACTAACTAGCTTCCTTCTCCCCTCCCCATGACTCAAAGGTTATATAAACAGTAACAATTTCTAAAGAGAGGACATTCTGACTGAAGAAACCAACTGTGATTGATCCAAGGAGTTCCCTTTCATTATCACTCCATGGGCTTTTCGGTGGTAAAGCTGCTTGTACTTATCCATGTTCCTATAAGTAACCTCTCAACCATACTCCTGTAAGTAACTCCAGTTAAACATATTAGTTCATTAGACTAGACTAAATGGACTCATTTTTGGTCTGTTGTGGGTACCTTATCTGGGGTGAATACATGTCTGTCCACACTATCACAAAAACAATCACACAATAGCTTTTTTGGAGCACACTAAATGATGACACATTATACCTACAATTTCTCCTCAGTGGGTATAGGGATATTCTATTATTTTCCTCTAGGCTATGAAATAGGACAATTTCCCTAGAACTTTTTGGATATTCTTCATGTAAATCTTGGGCTTGATAGCTATATGTGCCAGGGAAATATTTGCGGGGTACCCACATTTTTGGGAAAACCCAAAGTTATCAAGAGCCATTTGTTGAGTGACACTGCACAAAACACTAGGCTATCATCCTATAATATATGTAAGGGGAAGAACTGGATTTATTTATCAGTTGTTGTTGTTGTTGTTGTTATCATTGGTTTGGACTCACCCTTAAAGCTTAGCCTAGCACCTGGTAAGAACTATTTATAACTAAATCATCTTCACAGCTCCTAAAATTGTGATATTTTCAAATCATATATTGATCAGTAAACATCATCCGGAAAAAATTTGAATAACATGCTCACAAGCTATTTGATTATAAAGAACTTCAATTCTTGAAGAAAAGAAAGATACTTGTGTCACTTCCATTATCTGTCAAATTTCGGTAATGGTAACCAGCAGATAGTGAATGAATAAACAAATTATAAAGTTGATTTTATTCACAAAGAGCTTTGTAGAAACAGAGCTATACAACTAGCTTTGCTTAGGTAGTAATTAATTTTTTAACTATTTACACCACCTAGACAACCCAGTGTAGATATGCAATTTCATCCAGATTTACCCAATACAATTAAATGTTGGGGCTAATGAGGCAGTGAAAGTATTTCCTTATACAAACAAAATCTCTCAATTTTACAGGACAGTGGCATCTAATGACTGCTACCAACACATAGTCACTGGGTGGCCAGCTTCTATTTTGTTCAGTGAGGTTAGCAATTATTCTGTAACACTTAATTTCCTGTTACTAATGCTTTCCCAGAAGCACTTAAGCATGATGGCCTTATGAATATAGTTATTAGCGGAACCTCACTCAGTGTTTGGATTCTTTTGGAAATCTGATAAAGATAATCTTCTTCCAAAGGTTACTGTCCAGATAAGACGTCATTTTATCAGCAGGCCTGAGCTTCAGCTGTCTGTCATTAAGAGTGTCTCGTTAGTCAGTGAAGGACTTTGTAGCTGGGTCAGGGCTGTGGAAGTCTGGGGCAAGGTTGCTAAGGTAACGAATCTGTCCAAAGACTTCTCTCGGCATCAGCCTTTCATCTTGTTAAATTTCTATAAGCAAAGCACTGTGAGGAGAATGCTAATATACCAGATGACAGGGGCAATTGTGTGGAGGTATTTCCAAGCCTGATAGGTATGTGTTTCAGTTCCTTTCTAGCACTACAACAATATTGCGTGGGCTTAGTGGTGTTCGCGAAAATGAGTTAAATTATCCTGGGTCCATCTACTGTTTACATTAGCATGTGAAATACACGGAGCTACAAAGCAGGATTTAATTCAACAATACACATTGATTGAGTGCCTGCTTCGTACCTGAATTCATTTTTCACTATAATATGCGAGCCTGAGAAGAATTAAATTCTAAAGAAAAGGAAGCTTAGCCTGCCGTCCAGAGAGTCTAGATTCAGTCGGGTAGAATAACTTCAGTTTTGGGGCTGAAAGCAGCACCAAGGTGGTATGTATCTTAAAGTACACCAGGCAGCAAAGACTAGTGAGGTTATGTCAAAAAAAAAAAAAGATACAACCATCTTAAACAGGGAACTCTGGCCTGGACTGGGACAATTCGAACATTAAAAATTAATAATAATGAAAATAATGTCTTGGTGCAAGTTAAATATATAAAAGTCCATGAATTCCTAACTACACTTAAGAGACACTTCCTGGCTATTAGTAGAGGTCACTAAGTAATATCATTACTGAAATTTACAAATTGTGTCAAAGAATGAAGACATAAATATCTTCCTTTTCTTAATGACTTGCAGTTCCTTACAATCAAATAGAATACAGTCTGTGAGAATGGGCTCTTTTTTTTTTCAGATTATCTTTACAAAAGAAATGATGTGAGACTAAGGAGATGGCTCAGGCTGTAAAATTCTTGATACACAAACAGAAGGATCTGATTCGCATCCCTAGCATCTGAGTGAAAATCTGGGTACCATAGCACACGCCTGTAATCATAGCAGTGAGAGACAAAGACAGGATGGTCCCTGTGGCTTACTGCCCAGGCAGCAGAGCCACATCGGTGAGTTTTAGGTTCTTTGAGAGACCCTGTCTCAAAACATAAGGCGAAAAGAGACCTAAGAAGACGCCAACATCCACCTCTGGGCTCTGAAAACAGGAGCATATACACTAACATACACACTTGTGTACACATGCAGAGGCATGCACACGCATGTACACACGCGCACGCGCACACACACACACACACACACGCACACACACAAGCCCTCAGCATTCTGCAACTCTTAATAAAATGATGTATCTTGACAAAATGCACATTTGGGGTGGTGAGAAGATAATATTGACAACTCCCAAAGTCTCTAATCAGTCGCACTATCGTTTAAGATGAAACCATCAGACACAGGATACTTCTTGGTCTAACACTTGGCAGAAGTGCACACCTCACCTGGAAAAGAGTTTCGCCTGGAAACATTGAGCCTGACCTTAACCAGTTCCTTAGCCCCTAACTACAAAGAAGAGACTAGAAGCTAGACAACAACAAAATCTAGAAATTGGGACGTTTTAAAGACAAATGACCTAGTTTCTCCAATGAATCAGTAGTACTGAAAAAAAGAAGTACTATGGAAAAAATAACCCTTTAAATCAACCCTTTAAGAGCTATAACAGTGAGTGGAACTTGTTTGGATTCTGAATTGAATAAATTGAATTAAAAACAAAATATGTGAAAGAAAAAGAGAAAATAATATAACAGATTTATATGATATGAAGTCTACTGTTATTTGTGTGTTCTATGATTACATTTATTGGTCATGTTTAGTATGCAGACCCGCACACTAAAGTATTTACACATGAAATTAAATGGTAGGCGAGTTTGCTTTAAAATATCAGGGGGAAAGCAGAGAAGTTGATTCAAGCAAGTTTGGCTAAATAGTTATAACTGAAGAAATCTGGAAATGAGACAGTTATGGAAAACTGTTTGAATGACAGTGTGGAAACAGTCCGGATTACAACTGTGTGGCTTAAATTACAGTGCTGTGAGCTTCGATACTGAGAGGACAAGTAGGCCCTGTCTGTTGCTTATATAAAATGTGTTTGCTTCAAACAAGAGTCTGTGAAAATGGAAAAGCCAAACTGGTGAGTACAATGGTTTTTATTCATGCTATTCTTATTCTGAACTCTAAAACTTGCCTTTGTCTAGAAAGAGGAACAGAGGAAGAGTTTGGCATGGTGAAACACATTGCCCCCTTGTAGTGTCAATGCTTTGGAACCCTGTGAGCAGCACTTCTAAGAGCCCCATGCTGTCTACTGCTTTGGCTCCTACCAAGCCCATGAGTGATACTCAGGTTTCTACAAACGAACAAGAAAATAGTAGGCTCCAAGGCCACAACCATTCTTCTTCTCAGGGTAAAATGAAATTTTAAAATAAATCCCCATGAGCTGTTACATAAAGACAAAAGTTTTTCAAGAATTAACCTATGTGTACAATGGCTACATTAATAGATAAGGCTCTAACAAATCAGTAAAAATATGAACACCCTGTTAACAAAGCAAGCAAATTACACAAAAGAGAGAGAAATGAAAATAACCAGCCCGGAAGGAACCACATGCCCCAAAACAGCACAGAATTTTGGAGTTGATCTTAGTGGTACACGAGAACTAGCCATGGTGCTGAATATACCATGGTTTCTTATTTATTTATTTATTTATTATTACACTCCGGATTTTATTCTCCCCATCTACCCCCAACAGTTACACATCCCATACCTCATCCCTCACCCCGTGTCTCCATAAGGATGTCCCCACCCCACCCACCCCACCCAACCTCGAAACTTTGACTGCTGGTCCTCCTACCAGGTCGCTCTCCTCAGCTTCTCCCATCTTTCCCCTAATTCAACCAGAAGGTCAGCAGCTTCTGTTTGTTAGTTGCATGCATATATCTGCATCTGACTCTTTCAGCTGCTTGTTGGGGTTTTTTTTTTGGAGGGCATGGTAGGTTCCTTTTTGTAAATGCCCCATAGCCTCAGTAATGGTGTCAGGTCTTGGGTCCTCCCCATAAGCTAGATCCTGCTTTGGGCCATTGCTGGACCTTCTTTTCCTCAGGCTCTTCTCCATTTCCATCTCTGCATTTCTTTCAGATGGGAAGAATTATGTGCCAGAGCTTTGGCTGGAGGATAGCAACCCCATCCCTCACTTGATGCCCTTTCTTTCTGTTGGAGGTGGGCTCTACACCCAACTTTCTCCCCACTGTAGGGCATTTCATCTACCTCCCCTTTTGAATCCTGAGAGTTTATCACTTTCCAGGTCTCTGGTACATTCTAGAGGGTCCTTCCAACCTCTTTCCTCCCGAGATTGCCTGTCTCCATTCTTTCTGCTGGTCCTCGGGGCTTCAGTCCTTTTCCCCCACCCAATACCAGCTCATGTTCCCCTTTTCCCTCCACCACAATTTCTTAAAGAAATTAATCTGAAATTGAATAAACTGAAAGTGTCCTCCCTGGTGGCTAGTGTTCACGGTACAGAAGGTACTACACAAGTAATTCAGGAAGATAAGTTATCAATAGTCTAACCCAGCAGTGGACTCTGCCTGCTATAATACTGACCTGCCAGGGACGATGTGCCCATTGGCATGATAGTGTCAGGGTCATCATGGGAACAACCAACGACTTTTTGGGTAGATCTGAGAACAGCTGCTCCACAGACTAGAGTTCATGCCTGGTGCTGCAAACCTGTTAATGGCCCATAGCTGAGATCCAAGGACCTGAGAGGGCTAAACCAACCACTGTTGTTTTGCTAAGTGAGCATGTCATTGAACTACCTCTTAAGTATTTATGTGTATATCCACAGGCAAGTGCTGCTCTCCACCTTGATGGGGGAAGCTTCCTTTTGCAGCAAATGATAGCTAGTACAAGGACTCGTGGCTTCTCCAAATACTAAGAATAAGAGACTATAGAGTAGTCATCCCTAAATGAGACAATGCACATCACCTCCAAGGTGTAGGGAACATAGTAGAAGAGGAGGTAGAAAGAGCATAAGACCTAGATGATGAAGAAAAGAGCTAGGAAGTCCTATCTTCTGGGTATGACTATTGTACTCATAGGAGCTGAAATAGCCTACACTAGGTCTGCATAAGACGGAACCTATCAACATCCAGTCATGGAAGGAGAACGGGGCTCACAGACTCTGCAGGAGCTATTGGCCACTGGGGACTTCTGAGGCAATAGAGTAATCATTGATGAGTTGGCCACACCCCTAAGCTCATGAAGTTGGCCTTCTCAGTGGGTCACAGGACAAAGAGATATAAAGTGGGGGATGGAATTATGGCATTGTTGGAAGGACGGGGTGATGTCAGGGGAAGAAAAGTGATATGAAGGTATAAGGGGCATGTATGATCAAACTGAATAAAATACATATGGAAAGCTGACAAAAATAAATTCAATTGAAAAGAAAACTATAAATGACTAGTAAACTTTTCTTTCAGGTGCTAGGGATCAAGCTCAAGTTTCTACTAAGTTAGGCAAGTGCTGTACCACTGAACTAAAGTTCAGCCCATTAAATCACATTTAATATTTAAAATACCGGCCTTGATAATAATCAATTAATGAAAACTGAGATAAGCAAATACCAGTCTTTCTATTTAACTGTCAAATAATTTTAATAATAAATGTATTTTTCTATAATAAAAAGGGTCTTTCTCCTAGGAAGTAGTTTTAAAATTGGTTCAACACTTCCAAAGGTCAACTTGACAGAATGTAGAAAAATTATTGTCTTGAAATGATCATTCGACTTCTTAAAATTGATCCAAGAGTAATAATGAAAGATATGAATGACTATTTGGATAGAATATCATCTATCTTAGCATTCCTTAGAATAGTAAAACATGTGTGTGTGAGTGACATATACATGTGTGTATATATAAGGAGCTAGATATCCAATAACTGAAATTAGTTCAATAAATATTAAGTAAATAGAATAGTATGTAGTCACTAAGATACAAATAAGTAATTATCCAAAAATACATTTATATTATATTTAAAACAAGGTAATTAAGTAATATGTATCAGCTTTGTTTATATAAATACATGCTAAATATTTATCAAAATTAACTTACTACAAAATGAAAACTTACATCCTCCTTAATTAACATGAATGTAATTATTTTATTTTCCTTCCTATTTGCCAATACCCTTTACAGCTCTTAAAAGCAAACACATAAGAATAAGAACTGTGCTTTTAAGATCAAGAAGAACTTTCTAAGCAGTAACTTCTACTACTCTAACTGTGCCCAATTGTTTCTTTTACTCAATCTGGGTTTATTGTACCCTACTTCCTCACTGACGGAACGTAAGCGAGAAGCCACCACCCTACAATTTCTACCTGCTGGTGCCACCAAGAGCCCTGGAGAGGAGACTCGCTGAGAGCTGGTGACTAAGTGTGGAAAGCCTTTATCACTCAGGTTGCTATACTTAGTGTTTCATTTTACCTCGGGACTATTGCAGTTGTATCAGTCACTCTAGTTTTAGTGCCTGCCTCAAACTAAAACAGCCAACAAGGAGCCCCGGGCGCCCTTTCATTCCCTGCCAGTGGTCCCCTATCAGAAATATCCTGCCACCATAAGACTTGTCCATCTAACCTGACTTTCATTTCCAATGAATGTTTAATCTACTAGTTACAATTTTTCCATAACCTTCGTGCTCCTATATCGAGGGCAAATCTATATAATTTCTTAAGTATATATTCATTTGGTCCTTGTGGCATAATGTCTTTTTTTTTCCTCATTCAGTAAGCTTGTTCAAAACATGTAGTGTTATAATCGGCTTTTAAACTACAACAATAATGGTTACCTCCTCATCCAAAAGTATCCTATTTCCAATTCCAGGCATGGCTTCAACTCGTATACTTCTAAGTATGGCTAAGGGATGGTGAGATGGCTCATCCGGTGAAGCTGCTTGCTCCCAAGCCTGAAGACCTTATTTCAATCCATGTGACCCATGTGATAGAGAATGAACTCCCAAAAGTTGTCCTCTGTTCTCACATACACACCATGGGATGCACATGCATGTATGTATGTATATGTGTATATATATATATATATATATATATATATATGACTAAAGTCATGAAAATTAGTAAAGTTAGACCTTATGCAAAGCAGATGGAGGAAGCTTAGTCACCATGTTCTAAGAGCATAGCTTCAGACACATCACATCTGTGCACTATGAATATAAAAATCCCACATTCACCCCATGATCATTTATTGAATGCCAACTGAAAATCCAGAGTTATTTCTCCACACCCACATTCTGGAGGTACAAATATGAACAAGTATGAATGCCCTTTGAAGATCTCATCACTGAGTCAGAGACATGAACACACAAGCAAGCGACAAACTCCAATTGGTGAGGTGAATATGGGCAATCAGGGAAGTATATAAAAGGCGAAATGGGGGTAGTAATGCATAGTCACAAAAGGTGGGTTTCTGAAACTACATGTTCCTCTAGGTGTTAACTGATGTTCCATAATTCTTAAGTTTCCTATAAGTCTAAGTGATACTAGATTAAATGAAATTCAACATGTTTCTTTTATTATTTCTTGTTGATCTTTGAGTATGTGCATGAGTATACAAATGCACATGTGTGTGAGGGTGCCTATATGTATGTCAAAACATGGGGACAACCTGCCATTCCTCAGGAGGCACCAACCTTGTCTCTTAACTAAGGTCTCCCATTGGCCTGGGGTTTAACAATGGCGGCTGGCCAGCAAGCCCTAGGGATCCACCCACCTCAGCCTCCCCAGTGCAAAGGATTACAAAAGCATTCCACCATGCCTGGCTCTTTTACATGAGCTGTTCATCTTTTTTACATAGTTTCTGAAGTCTGACCTCAAGTCAGTGGGAGCAAGCGCTTACAGCTAGGCTACCTTCCTGGTCCTCGTATTACTCTCTTTCTGTGTTATGTGTATTATCAGAGCTTCTGCTAATGAGTGTTCACTGAGTTCCCGTGGATAAATTTCCAAGGATTGTATGGCTTTCTCGAGCTTGTTAAGCACAGAACCCTAACTTCACAGGCCATCTCGATGAAGAGTTTTAGAGGCTGAGAGTATAGCTCTGGTAAAGCACTTGCCTAGCATGCACAGGGCCCTCGGTTCAATCTCCAGCATTCAGAAGCAAAGCTTTCTCATTTACAAGGTGTGTGCCTCTGCAATTCTTAGTTTTATGTATCCGAGACTGTGAGGCTCTTAGGCAGAACCAGAGATAACAAAGATAGTTGAATGTAATGGTTACCACACAAAGAATTCAGTAAACAGCTGGTAAAGCCATGACAGAGGCCATGTTCTCATTTGCACAACATGGTTCAAGCACATACTATGCTTATGTGACAGGAGAGCAAACACAGACCAGACAAGAACAGAGTGGGCGAGTAATACATCTGGGACCAGAAACCAGACTCAAGTTTAATACTCCTATTTTGTTGTTGTTGTTGTTTCTTTGTTTTATTTTCTTTTTTGAGACGGGGTTTTTCTGTGTGTAGCTCTAGCTGTCCTGGAATTTGTTCTGTAGACCAGGCCGCCTTCAAACTCAAAGATTCATCTGCTTCTGCCTCCCAAGTGCTGGTATTAAAATCATGAACCACACTCACATGACCACACAGCCCAGGGTCCCAGCCAAAACTAATTTCAAATATTCTGTTCCATTTAATCCAGGCAAGGTGAGGTCTTTGTTTGTACTATTGAGATTTGGAATTTGGGTTTCCTCTCTTTGTGAGAATCATCCCCAATGTTTTAATCTTCTGTAATTTATGCTTCTGCTGATGATTATAGAACCATGAATTACAACCATAAGTGAATTCTACATATCAAGTATGAGTAATTAAGATTTATTTATTTGTGTGTATGAGTGCTCTATCTACAAGTACACACGCCAGAAGAGAACATCCAAGCACATTACAGATGGTTGTGAGTCACCATGTGGTTGCTGGGAATTGAACTTGGGACATCTGGAAGATCTGTCAGTGCCCTTGACCACTGAGCCATCTTGAGAGATGGTCCCCAAGTATGAGGAATCAATACCGACCTTGGCTATGGTTTGCTTATTGCAAGAAGGTTACTCTGGATGTTGGGAACGTCTATTTCAGTGACAATTCCAGGCAGGAAGGGTCAGCTGGCAAGAAGACTGGAGGTTTCCTCCTGCATAGACAACAGTCAGAATGTAAAGATGGGTGCAGATGCTAGGTATAGATCCTGAAGGGACACCACAACCACAGTTTATACCTCAGCCATAAGCCCATGGTGCCCCAAGACTGTGTGTCAGAAAACCAAACAATGACAAAAAAATGAAAGCAAATTGGTGAATGTCCCAAATCATGAAGTCCCCTAAGAGGCACAGGCTTCATGGCAGAACAACAGAACCATCCTAAAGGACAGCCATTGTCTAGCTCTCAGACTGTTTACTCAGCTTTGTGAGCTTATAGCTATCACTGGTTTCCAGAGGGGGGCAGAGATGGCCATCAGAATATTCTCAGTTCAGAAGTCAGAGACCTGAATTGGATCTGCTAGGATACCTCAGTCAAGTAACTTAACCTCTCTGAATCTTCATCTACAAAATGAGAATAAGAATTTCTTAGAGACTGATTTCAAGATGGCGGCAGCTGCCGGCACCGGAAGGACCACAGAGCAGCTCTAAGGAGACTAAAATACCCTTGGAGGCAGCAAGAAGAGACACAGCAGCAGAGGATGGTCTGTAGAGCATTCAATATCTCTGGAAAAATTAACTAATAAACTAATAAGAAAATAAAATGTCTCATCAAATTGAGAAAAAAAGATGGCAGAGCGGAGCCCCTCAAAAAGAAGAAGGCGGGTTGGGGATTTAGCTCAGTGGTAGAGCGCTTGCCTAGTAAGCGCAAGGCCCTGGGTTCGGTCCCCAGCTCCGGAAAAAAAAAAGAAGGAGGAGGAGGAGGAGGAAGGGGAAGGGGAAGAGGAAGAGGAAGAGGAGGAAGAGGAAGAGGAAGAGGAAGAGGAAGAAAGACTGGAGACGAGGTGGAGGCAACAGATATAGGAATATGGTCACAGGGGATAAAGGAACACATCATCACTGAGTAGGGCTGGTCCACCACTGGCCAGGAATCTTGGGCAGTTAGTCAGCCAGCAAGATGCAGCCACTATTGCTACAGCTCCCAGTACTTATCCTGCTAGAGGGAGGAGAGTGTGGGGCACCGTCTATGGACTCCAAGCACAATGGTCATGCTCAGTGAGTTGGCATGGTGGCCATCACCCACGTCAGGAGGTATGCAGCAGCCTGGAGTTAGCTAGGATCCTGCCCAGGGACGTGCTGCTGAGCATCAAGATCATTCTAACTCTAGGCAACAGCTAGATATCTGAGATGAGTCTCAGCTCTAGTCCACTATTTGTGGTGCTTAAGAAACTAGAAACCTTGAACCAGACCAATGAGTTGTTGCAACAAGTATTTGCATGTAAAGCTGTTGGGGGAGATAGATAGATAGATAGATAGATAGATAGATAGATAGATAGATAGATAGATAGATAGCCCCTGTATGGATGTATGATAGAGAGATGGTAGTGACAGGTATAGGAGACAAGACTGCTGTGGACCAAAGAGCATGTGTCACTCATTGCTAAATAGGTCTGGCAGGACGGTGTGCAGCAGCCTGGAGCTCATGCAGGGTCCACCCAGCTGCCTGATCACCCCTGGCTCCAAGCAACCACAAGATATCCCAGATGAAAAACAGTTCATTTTCTCCTCAAAGGACCTCCATGGTCCATGCTACCACCCGGAAGCCATGTGGATGTCCATGATCTGTGCTGGTTCTGAGATCCAGGCTGGGGACAGAAGCTATGTTGAAGTCCACGGTTTGTGCTGCCACCAGAGGCCATGTGCATGTCAGTGGTCTATGCTGTCCCCAGCTGTTATGGGTAAGGAAGCTTCTTTTGCAGTGGAATTAATGGCAGAAGACTCGAAATTGAGAACAAGAGGCATTGATAACTTCTGTGACTTCCCTTCCTCCTCCCTCCCCCATCCAAGGAAAAAGAAAAGGAAATAGTCCAGATAGGGAGCCATTGAAGAGAGTCCTTAAAAAATGTGGTAAACATGATGAACTCTTTATCAATGATGGCTTCTGATAGGGTAAGGGTCTTGGGGAGTGGGATACAGGAATGACTTAGCTTTCTTTAAGGGACTGGACACTGGGATCTAACAAAGCTCCAATGAGTACATGAGCAATGCAAATTAGACCTGGGGTATGGGGTTTTTTCTTTCTAGGGAAGAGCATGATCACCCTGAGAGACTGGACCGAGGGAGAATAGGAAATGCATCAGAGTGCATTGTATAAAATCCTCAGAAATAAAAATATTACGTTGGGAAAGTAAGAAATTTTTTATATTCTTCACAGGATTTTTCTTTCCTTCAGTTTGCGTGATATAAAGAGATCCAGTGTTCACCAGAAGACCTGGAACACAGTAAATGTTCAGGCTCTTGTCCTAACTGTATTGGTTTGATAAATTCCCAATTCTGTTTTCACTGTAACACATACAGACTGTATACTCTTTCTCACCACTGAGTGTAGTAGCATAGTCATTCTCAATAAGGCTCGCTGACATCTCCATAAAGTCCCCTGCTCAAGAATATTTTCAGGAATCAATAGAGAAACAAAAGTGAGTGGGTCTCTGTACAAATGATACAGTCGAGAGCCTAGCATGTTGGCCCACATCTGTAGTCCCAGCAGCAGGGAGGTCAAGGCAGGAGGACCATGGGTCGGAAAGCAGCCTGTGCTACATAGAGAGCTTCTGACCCGAGTGAAAAGGAAATAAATGAATTGGAACGTTATCCCAATAGATCCGTAGGGAGTAGAATCACAGAAGTAGCCAGAAGCCTACAGGACCCAGCATCAATAAGACAGCGCTGAGAGGAAATTCTGACTGATTAATAAATGCTGAGCCTGCCAACAGATCAGAGGTGGCCTAGCTGGGATAAAGCAAAAGGGCTCTCTGGTAATTCCCCCTCAGCATCTTGCTCGTCAAGCAGGGTTGCAATAGGAGCAGTCAGACCATTTCTACGGACAGCTCCTTCTTCAGAATCCCTGAACCATGAGGCTCTGTCTTACTTTAGTATACAGTGTGTTTTGTTTTTACCCTCCTTATTTGAAAGAAATACCTGATGGAACAACTTTTTTTAAAAAAAAATTAAGGTAACCAGCTGAGGAGCATAGCCTTGATCGACCAGCATATAATTCCAGATGGGTCTCTTAAAGCCAAGCCTTGAGTTGAGTTGAGTAAGTGACCCTGTCCCACGCAACGGCTGTGCTCCTCGTGGAGTTATTTGCAAGTTAATATATATTAAAATCACATATGCCCACACACATTACTTCTATGTGTCAGGAGACCTCAAGGGATCATACATCCATCTTCGTTTGTGACAGTGTATGCCTTCATAGTTCATAAATGGTGACAAATGAATTGTCATCTCATCCCAGTGGAATAATACACTTATCCCCTATCCTCGCCATATTAATGTAAGTTCATTCCAGCACCAGGAAAAAAAATCTATAAATGAGTGGGCCAACATTTTGCCTCTTGTTGCCACAGGAGAATGCTAATTTCACCTCTCAACTCCCAGCAAAATTTATTGAGTACATAAGCAAAGAAGAGAATAGAGGAACGGGGGCAAGGTAACAATAATAATAATTTCAACTCATTACACCTCTTTGAAATGCTAAGACACACAGGGAGAAAAATGCTTACTTGACTTATATTTTAATAAATCCTAAAGGAAACAGCTCTGAACACCTGTCCCGCCCTAATGCATGGGCTGACACAAGAAGAGGAAGGGCGTTGGAGAGACCAGTGAGGACTGACGAACACGGCTGTGGGCTGTTTGTAAGGCAGTTTAATTGATGTGTTTATCGAATTAACATCTGCCTTGGACTACATGACGATTCATTAATAATTGTCATTCCTCCCTTGCTCTTTACGGTCAAGTCTCAATTTTTCAGAGGGTGACAGTAGCTTGTGATTTAACCCTGCCTGTGGCTTTTTCAAGAGTATGTATTACCTTTCGGCCATTTCCTGATCCTTCCACATCAGTGAGAACAAATGAAAGGGAAAAAGCTATTGCCATGTATCAAGGGACCCGGGGCCTGGAGAGGTTGCTGACTTCCCAGCCAGCTGGTTGTCTCTTCGTTGTCTCTGATCCCTCTCATGCTCTACCTCCCTCCTTCTCTCCATCCCTCCAAACTTTCCGACTGTTTAACTGGTAAAATTCACTTTAAGAACAAAATAACATGAAGAATGGCTGGGATGAAGGCTTGCATTAAGAGGGGCTCGCTTATTAACTAGTTCTCACTAGGAAAGATGGGTCAACACTAACTTTTCCCCATTTTTTCTCTATTGGTCCAGCTATCAGGGTGGATCACCTGCCCAGGCTGCCTCCTTCTGGGTTTACTGAAACATAAATCAAGTGTGCATTTTGTCTTAGCATATCAAAGAGGCATAATGAGTTGTAATTGCGATTACTTTGCATCGTTCTTCTATTCTGCCATTAATTTGCAAGCCAAGCATTTCACAATTTTTAAAAAATGCAAAGTATATGCCAGATATACGGACAAACTCTAAATACTGTCCCAAACTTGTATCTATTTAAAAATTAAAACATAAAAGATAATTTTTTTCTTTTGTTAAACACACAGGTTAGAGAGCAAAAGCCTCGGTTAGCTACTCTTTGGATGAGTGTTTCCCGGGTGCTTTGTGAGGAAGATCTTTGGACACAAGTCCTCCTTGGCCAAACTTGGCAGACCCTATAGTGCATGTGGTTTAAGTCTTTGTTTACCCTGGGTTTTCAACTCCACAGCAATGTTCTGTTTCCTGTGGATGTTGGAGTGAAACATATTCAGAGTTGAACCTTCTAAAGCTAGATACACATTAAAAATGAATGCTTTCTCAATCACCTCTCTGTGCGGGACTAACAGGTGGCTCTGGGAAGCTGCCAGGGCTGACTTCAAGTTTTCAGTCAAAAGCAAACAAAGAACAGGTGAGGCTCCTCAAGGGGGAGGTCTCCGGGGTCGCTGTCTGCACAACTCTCTGAGAATAGAACGCTGGAGGAAAACTCGGAGCTGACAAAGTCAGTGATTTATAATCTCTCATTCCCATAAAATGACTCTCGTTATTCTTGGGAGCTTAGATCTAAAGCGTGCTGTAATGGGCCACTGGGCTAAAAATGAAGTGCAGATTTATTTCTGTAATCACCACCAGCCAAGCCCTTCCCTGGGAAATAACTAACTTGGCTTTTAAAGTGCCGAGATACCTTCGGAAGGCTGGAGATTTATCTCTGGGATTGAGCACTCGTGTTGCTCCGGGAGATGCTAACTATTTGAGTTGTGGATGCTCTGTCAGTGTACTGGGGAGTGTTGGAAAGACAACAGGAGAGCTCAGCCCTGCCTCTCCTTTCACACTCGCTTTGAAGACAATTCTTGAGCCTAAGAGATGGGAAGTAAACAGCAATTACAAACACATCAAACACTGGGCTCCGAGAGGCCTAGGTGCTGTCCAGGAGATTGGGGAGGTTCAATGTCAATGCCAATTTAATTTTTGAAGTGAAAGGTTCTTCAGGATGGTCAGAGAACACCACACACAAAACTGCATCTCCACAGGCTGGAAATAGGGAACCTCTCTTGCTGTTCCGAGGACTGGAAGGTCCAAGAAATATTCTGATATAATTGTAGAATCACAAATGCCAAGGGTTAAAGTTTTTTTTTAATGCATGTTGTAAAGCACAACAAGTAAAATAATAGAAACCACAGGATTTTTAGTATAATTCTAGCTGGCTGCACAGACTAGACTACCACCCCTGCTTCCCACACAGAGGTGACTAAGTGACCCTTGCTGTCCCTGCTGGGGTCTCCTGGCAGAGGTCTTCGCTCAAAATATGTCTGTTTATTCTATGCATGCAAATTTTCTCTTCTGACTTCTGTCATGAGTCTTCCCGGCTTTTGGTTTGGGACAGTAGTGAATGCTTGCTAGCCTACTCAGATGCTGGGACTGAAAAAACACCCATGCCCATTTGTGGGGCTGCCATTACATTCGGAGCCTCCTGCAAAACTCGGAGAATTCTAAACTAAAAGGATTCTCAGGGAACTTTTACGGCCAATTCTTTGACAGTAACATTGAACTTTGGTGAAGGGGAAAAAAGAGGAGAGAGAGAGAGAGAGGTGTTCAAGGTCACTGAGGCAGTTACCAGCAGGGTTAAGAGTAAAACAGTGTTCTTCCAGCTTTCCCATGACACCTCCTTAAAATAAAAGATTAAAGTCCCTGCGGAATAAGACAAGAAGAAAGACATTTCTTCGCTTTGAAGGCACCAAAGGTCCACGCAGGTCAAAACTCTCCTAACAGCTAGAACATTCGCCTATAACAAGATAGACTGCCAGTATTTGCTCTAAAATGGCCCCTTTCTGCACCAGCCAATTAATTTTTTTTAATGATTTATGGAGATTCTCGAAGAAAATGTTCTTCCTGCAAGAAGAATTAATATGCTGAACTTAAAATATTTGCACTAATTACTAAAGGTCAGAGTGGGATTGTGCAGAGATATTTATCATGGGGGGCCCAAGGGAATGGGCAGACATTGGACAAATTGTGTGAAATGCTAATCAAAATGTTGAAGGAGATTCGCTGTTTCTTATGCAGTTACATACTAATGCAAGGACATGCATAATCCTTTAAAACTAGACTATGTGCCACCCATAAGTGGCAGACAAATACTGTAACATTAAAACCTTCAATGGCTCAGGAACTTCTAGCATCCTACTGAGCCTCCCTGGAACACTCCTTCCCTTCACTGTCCCATCTATTCCATTCCTCTGTTAGATCTCACTGGGTGTAGGAAGCCAACATGTCCCATCATAGCCCTTCCTCATGTCCCTGTATCCACACACTCCTGAGACAAGGAAGGTAGTTTCTCCAACTGATGGATGACAGAATAATTCCCCTACCTTTAAATTGGAGTCCATTCATGTGATTTGTTTTAACTAACAGGCCTCTCTTTGTCCTCTTTACTAAAGGGTAACTGATAACCCTGAATTTGTATGACTAAGCAGGTATTTCTAACTCTGGTCTGTTCACTATTGTTGAAGAAACTTGTGCTACCACTGTCCCTGTGAGGCCTGTACTGCTTAGGGAACTTCTCACTGTAGGATACATGTTGTGCTTTATTGTTAAACTTGCTTTAGATGCTTTTCTGGGTGTCAGAGATGACCAGGTGTCTCTAGGAGGAGGATGAGACAGCAGAGCCACCTGAAGAAGCTTCACCACAGTTGCACTATTTCCCCAGGTGACCCAGAGTAAGGTCAGAAAAGATCTGAAGAGTTCCACAGCCTGGGTCACCCAGCTCAAAGACACCTGAGAAGTTACAAATGATTGTTGTTTCAAGCCATTGAATGTGGGATGGTTGGCTATGCAGCAACAGTACTTTTCCCACAGTGGAAGTTACCAGACCTTATTAAAAATCCTTGGCTTAACTGCCTCTGAGGTTTCTGTATCCTGCTACAATGCCTCTCTTATGCACCATATTATTGAAGTTTGGACACAATCTATAGCACACAGCAAATATCTACTAAATAAGTGATTGTTGAGCGATCACCTTATCACTAGAACACACTTTTCTGCATCTCTCTCTCTAGCCCTGACAGCAAGCTGCCCACCTACTCTTTTCAAAACCTCTGGTGTAGGTATGGCGCTCTAACCTGACAACCATCCCACACGGTGGATTATGCTTATCTGATCACATGCCAGACGGAATGATTGTGAAACAAGGCCCAATTTCGAGAGTCTCTCGTTGCAGATTTCATTGTGGTTTCACAGTCGGTACTAAACAGATGGGTGAGAATTTACAAATAAAGCTTATTCTTAGGTTTGGCACCATCTTTTCTGCTCTCCAAATCTCCCCAACCTGTATAAATTAAATCCAAAGCCAGTGTTTGAATACATGTGAACCTGTTAGGAATTAAAACCCTGCTCTGCTTTAAAAAAAAAAAAGTGGCTATTGGAAACCAGAGTACAGTGAGTCATGTTGCCCTTAAATCGTCAGCAAACAGCCCGTATAATGCACCTGTTTCCCCATGGTACTTTGGAAGAGAGAGAGAGAGATGTGGAGAAATTTACAATCCTTGCTAAGTCCTTAGACTTCATCCAAACTGTTCATCTGCTCTGACAATGCCTAATTCTAAGAGTTTGGCATTGTCAAGGGCTCTAATACTATTGGCCAGGAGAAAAGAGAGGCTGTGTGATTCATTTAGTCCACCTTTGAAACATCATCATCATTATTATTGACACATTGTGTCTGTGTGTGATGCCAGCTTGACCACAGACTCACTGAGCGATCTTTGCTACTCTGTTGCTTCCAGTCCTTCCTCTCTGCCATTTTTTAAAGTCAAGGGAAACTTCATTATATTTAAGAAACACTACTGGGCCCAACCAATGGACAAGGCACGTGGGATTTGTTTTGTTTTGTTTTGTTTTTTTCCTCTTTCATAATCTTTACTCTTTGGCCTGCCTCCCATAGGACAGGGCAGTGGGAAGCAGACTTTGTGATAAAATATTCTAGCCAACTCTAATGGTTCCATCCTCTTGATACTAACACCAGCACCAGATACAAGCCACACTCCTATGATCTATTCATGCTTCTAAGGAAATGGGAGGAGTAATCTTCACTGTCCTGTTGACTAAACTAAGAAACATCTAGATGGCTGGCAAACACCATGGGCTTCTAAACGCAGTTGTCCCTAGGTGGGTTCATATAATTAAAATTAGAAGTGGGGTCTAATTAGAGGAAATAAGTCAACTCCCTCACCTCCCATCTCCCACCGAAATCCTTATGTGCGCCCGGGAAGAGCAATGGCGCCTGCGTCATCATATGAATGTAAGAGTTGGAGGACATAATCTATATAAACACTCGGGAACTGGCCTGGCACGTGGAAGCTCATCATGTATATTATTGTCACGCAGGATTTTTGTACACGGTCAAATGCTGAGGCATAAACAAGTCAGCAACTTCTTCCAATCGTGCGTGTGAGGAGGGAAAAGCAAAAACTGGGCTTAAGATCTGTTTTCCCCTTCAGGTGAAATGCCTCTTCTCCTTCGCCTGCTCACCTTCGGTATTGATTTTTCAAAAATTCTTTTCACATAAGCCTCCTCCAAGCGGTGTCCCACTTCCGCCGCAGCAGCTCCTCCTCTCTCTCCGTGGTTGTCTGAGCACTGCCATGAGCTCATTACTCTCTGCTGGAACACTCTGTGGGTTTGTCTCTCTCTCTCTCTCTCTCTCTCTCTCTCTCTCTCTCTCTCTCTCTCTCTCTCTCTCTCTCTCTCTCTCTCTCTCTCTCTCTCTCTCTCTCTCTCTCTCTCTCTCTCTCTCTCTCCTTGATTGTGACCGGCTCTGAGCAAGGCTCATTATTTCTTTAAACAAATACTCCTGGGTATCGACCTGCACGTCCCAATTGCCCAGAACTGCACCTGGGACCCAAAGGTGCTTGGTAAATGTTTGGGAAACCAGTGAAGACACAAGAAAGGGCACTTACACTAAAGAGGTTTGGCATCATAATGGATGTAGCGTGGGAAAGGACACAGGGAACTTAAAAACACTAAGTAGCAAAGCCAAAGTCTGTATCCATAACCCAAGGAGGACATAGATTAAGGCAGTATCTCGGCTCTCGGATGAGGCATGGTGGTTTAAAGTGGGGGCCTGGAGCCAGTCTATCTGAGCTTAGGGCTAGGCTCCACCCCTCATCAGCTGTGTGGTCTTGCCTCGCTCGATCTCTGAGCCTCAATTTCCTCTTTTGTGAAGTGAGATTAAAACATTGCTACACTGATAGAATTCATGACAGGGCTAAGTCAATTAAATAGAATTAGCATATAGCTGAGCCTTCGGTAAAGGTGACCTGTTGTACTTTCTGTTACCAAATGACATAAATTACAAGGTTTAGAGTCAGACAAACTACAGTGTAAATGCACATTTTTCATTTGCTAGTTCGTATGTTCTTGGAGACGTTGGTTACATTTTGTTAGTCTCCGTTCCCTCATCAATAATGTGACAATAGTACTAGTGTTGGGACAGTAGTATGTTTAAAACATGGTTAGCGTCACAGCCCACTCTTAAAGGAGTGCTATTAAGGGAGTCACCACAGCCAAGGTCAAACTGGGAAAGGGACAGTCCACTGTGTCTGACTCTGATGTCTGAAAAGCACGGAGCAGCTCTCAGCCCCAACGCTTGGAGTCCTAGCCCTCAGTTTAACTCTTAGACTACACTTGCATTGTTTCTTCAGCTTTCAAATATTCAGGATGATCTCATAGAGTTTCAAGTCATTAATCACAGACTGTGTAAAAAACATCTAAGTTTCCTAAATCCAAGATGGGGGAGGGAGGGATGGCCACTATCACCTACTTATTCCATTCCTCTTCTCCAAACCGAAGAGTTCTGCATAATCTTTTATAGCCAATTAAGTATCAAAATGACGATGCCATTCTGTCTTTTTGTTTTGTTTTGGGTTTTGGTTTTTTGGTTTTTGGTTTTTTGGTTTTTTGTTTGTTTTTTGGTTTTTTTGTTTTGTTTTGTTTTGTTTTTTGTCTTGTCTTCGAGGTGGTTTGGGGTTTTTGTTTGTTTGTTTGTTTGTTTGGGGTTTTTTGTTGTTTTGTTTTGTTTTGAGACTCTTACTATGTCACTCAAGCTCCAGGGTGCTGGTATTATAGATAGGCCTCTGCCATCACACCCAGTTTTTAAAGGGATTATTTTTTAAAAAGGTTTCAAGCCCATTTTCCCAAAGAATGGTGGGGGTTTGGAGGAGAAGATCCTCTGCTTTGCAGTCATTTATGCATATATACATACACAGAGAGAGAGAACTTAGCTCCTGTTAGGCAAGCCAATCTCTGTGTATTCGAGAAAACTCAATTTGCAGCTGAGGAAAGTGATATTTATTTGAAGGAGCTTATTGCCGAGAGTGAATCATGGGTCTGCCGGCTGTGCAGACTTCGAGGCAGGAAGAACGGGGGCAGTTATTAGTCTGAACGTTCCACGGACAATATGAAATCTTTGTCTTTCAAAGCATTTGTTTAAGTAAGAAAAAGTTTACCCAGCCTGGAGAGTATTCCATTGTGGGAAATGAAACTTCAGAAGCCTTCAAAGCTTATTTATATATTTGCTAGGCTTCTCTCTGCCAACTTTCTCCTCTCCCAGAGCGTCCGTTAATGCTAAGAAAAGCCTCAGAAAAGCACACATTATAAGCAGGGAAAAATCTTAATGAATGTAATATATTTGGCAAATCTGTTTTATCTACTGAGATTTTCTTCCCCTCTTCATCTTCTCTCTCTCTCTCTCTCTCTCTCTCTCTCTCTCTCTCTCTCTCTCCTCCCCCCACCCTGCCGTATGTGTGTGCCTTCCTCCTTTCCCCTCCTCTTGCTTTGTACTATGATGTTTATGTTTCTCTCCTCTCAAAGAATTAAAAATAGAAACTCTGTCTCCTGACTCTCCTTCCCTCAAAGTCATTTCTATTCCCTCCTCCTAACTCCTTTGGGAATTGCAAGGGGCAGAGGAGGACCTTGAGAGCCCTGTCTTAATGTCTCTTCTCGAGTCTAACCAGAGAAGAGGCATTCAATGAAAAATCCCAACCATGCAGATGAGGGTCATGGAAGGTAGAGATGACCCCTGGTCGACCAGATGCCCAGCTCCTTTCCCCTAGTACCCAGCCTGCCCCTTTCTTCCATTGATGTGTTCGCAGGAATGATTAAGCCATCTGAACAGACATGCAAACAGCGTGACATCAGCTCTCTGAGGGAGGAGAAATCGCAATCACACAAAGCATTCCAAATGCAGATCCCAAAGATTAGGAGTTACCTGGACCATTTCCTCCTGACACTCGTGAGGTTAAATGAGAGCCCAGTGGCTTTGTATACCTCGGTACCTAATTATTCTCCTTGTGACCTAAGATTCTTCTAACACCTTCCTAATCAGGGAAGCCTTAGCATCACCTGAAGAGCTCTAGCCCAGACCTATTGGATCAGAAACCTCATTTTAACATCTCCAGGTGGCTCACATGCACGTCCGTTTGCAAAGCTCTGTTAACATCCAGTGCATAGAGACACCTGGAGTCTGGGCTGGGGAAGAAATGGCTGCACCTGCTAAGCCTACTTATCGTACAGGGGAGGTTTCTACCTCTGGGGTGCCACCAGGCTCCCTGCGTGCACACCCTTTCTCCTCTCTAATGGGCTTTTTCTCTCCATCTGTTTGCTTCTCTGAACCAGGGGGCCTTAGTCTAGGTAACCACAGGTGAGGCTTATGCACAGGCCGCTCAGCTCTAGTCTCCCACCATGAGAATCTCCCTGTGCCCCTGTGGGCTGGTTTCAGAGACTGATGGCTTGACATTTACAGTTCCTTTCCCAGAGAGGAACACATGACATTTCACCAAAGCTATACATAATCCCCCTTGATTCCTTATAGGATGCCGAGTGGAAGCACATTTTAAAATAATCCCCTTTTACCCATCCTACCCCCATGATATTCACCATTGTGTTCAGTGTAGGTAAACAAATAGCTAAAATAAACTGTTCCCAAAGGGGTGTGTGTGTGTGTGTGTGTGTGTGTGTGTGTGTGTGTGTGTGTGTGTGTGCACTCAGTATTTTTGAGTTTAAGAAAAAGCTTGTAGGTGGAAGCAACTAGATTTTTGTTTGGTTTTGTTTTGTTTTTGGTGTTTTGGTTTGGTTTGTTTGGACTGGTTGAGCATAGGCACATTGGGGGCATTCCTTTCATCTGCATCTCAAGACCTGACTCCTCCCAAGAGCCCAGTATCTACAATCAGCCATGCTCCCAGAGGCACCCAAACTGGAGACCATGTATGGTGGTGAACAGGTCTCTTGAGCCTTGTCTCAGTCATGCATTGAAAACAAACACAAACTGCCATTGGCCTTTTTGCCACTAGAGTGCCTGTTCTGAGCCCTTCCCTACACTTATGGTTTCTATGCACTTTCCCAATCTACCCCTCACATTCCCAACCAGTCTCCCATAGTAGGAATTATATAGTAGGAATTATATAAGAAGTGCTGGAATTATAAGATGCTCCTTTATTGTCCCTTGTATTGCATTTCTTTCTTTGAGGTTGAGGGTACATGTGTGTACATGTGTGAAGGTCAGAGGACAATTTGCTGGACTCAGTTTTTCTCCTCCCACCATGTGGGTTCTTACAACCAAGCTCAGGCCATCAAGCTTGACAGCACATGATTTGGATGCTGAGCCAGCTCGCCAGCCCCTTCCTTTCTTTCAGGTGGTCAGGAATCTGGCAGGGGTAGCTGCTCCACATGAGGTCAGCTTCTCAGATAGCCAGGGTTTCAGGAAGCTTGCTGTGCTTTTGTTCTCCTAAATAACCTCACCCAGTCCTCAGAGGCCACAGCTCATCCACAGGAGGATGAACACCCCACCTCCCTCAATGAGCCCAGTTGGGTCTTGAAGTTTCCAGCTGGACCTTAACTCCTCTTAGACCAGGGTTAAACATCTGCACCTCCCCCTCATAGCACTTACAAGTTATGTCAGAATGTGTGTCTTCCTTCCCACCTAGGGCTTTATAAATCAAAACCAAAATCAAAATCAGAGCCATGTACTCTCTTTCTCCCATAGCCCCGTTCTGGGTTAGCCTCCTCCTAGAAGGAGAATGGAAACTGTAGATGTTGTTCTGGGCAGCACAGCACAGAGATTCCTTCCCAGGGAAATGGGTAATCAATGTCTACCCCTCCCATTAAGGTCTCAATGACATGATGCCTCCAAAATTCACTCTAAAGGTACAAGTTTATTAGGCTTCTTTACAGAGCATAGGTGAAGAATTACTTGCAGGGTTGTGGATGCTACACAAACACAGAGAGAGAGAGACAGAGAGACAGAGACAGAGACAGAGACAGAGACAGAGAGACAGAAAGAGAGCACATCTGAAAAGCCTTAACCCAGCAGGCATGACAGTTTCCTATAGCCATAGGCCCACATGGAAACCCCAACACCATTTGGAACCTACGTATGTATGCAACAAATGGGAGGATATAGCTGGATACTCAGTGAAGATGTCATGACCCTTGCTGCCCCTCTGTGAGGACTGCAAACAGTTGACCATCCCAGTTGAGGTCTTTTGCAAGGGAGTACATCTGAATGCAATGGGTTTGCTTGGTCCTGGGACAGTCATTCATGACCATTTGCAGTGCCTTGAAAGAAGCTTTTGGAATTTCAAAGAACACAGCCACCCAAAGCTGAGCTACTCAACATTTGCAGAAGTCGGGATCCCTGCCCCAGCTTCCCTTAGGAAACCCGCACCCTCCCCCCATTCATAACTCTCAAATGTCCTCTTTCCTGTTGTGTTCTGTAGTTCATCCTTTAACCCTGATGAAGACAAGAGCAAATCTAGTGATAGGCTTTATGTCACCTATTTCATTCATCGTTAGCTCCACGGTTAGATGCTCTCAGATCAGATGGTGTGTAGTCTGAGATCACTGGTATGACAGTTCAGGGCAGTGGATATTCGCCACCCCTCTTAAGCATTTGAGGACACCGGAATATCAAAGTATAAGACTGCCACATATGTAAAGCCAGGCTGACCTTCTCTGACTTAGAAGGTAGCCCATGCCTGGGATCTTATTCAAAGAGATTCAACCAATGATTACTGTGGTGCTTTGAATATGCTTGGCCCAGGGAGTGGCACTATTAGGAGGTGAGGCCTTGTTGGAGGAAGTGTGTCACTGAGGGGATTTGAGAGCTCCCTCCTAGCTACCTGGAAATAGTCTAATCCTGACTTCCTTTGTATGAAGATGTAGAACTCTCAGCTCCTCCTGCACCGTGCCTGCCTGAATGCTGCCATGTTCCCGCCTTGATGATAATGCACTGAAACTCTGAACCTGTAAGCCAGCACTGATGAAATGTCCTTTATAAGACTTGCCTTGGTCATGGCATCTGTTCACAGTAGTAAAACCCAAACTAAGACAATTACCATGAAGCAATTTATATTCTTACTAAAATCTTCTGAAAATCATCCAGAAAGGTCTCATTCATAAAACCCAACAAAACTGGCTTATAAAAACAGCTTGTCCTGCCATTTTTTATCCACATAAATATTTTATTTGTATTTGCATAGGAGCATTCATTATGTGTCACATTCTCCCCCAAAGATTCACTCCTCTCTCCTCAAGCTTCCAAAAGCCTTCAAGCTCAACTCATGCAAGATTTGGTCTGTCTCCCTTCCCTGTGTGTGCACCTATTTTTGGTCCCTTGTCTATGGATCCCTGATATTCTTAGTCTAGTCCTAGATGGCCTCTCCCAGCTTCTTGTCTGCCTATCCCAAAGTCAGTTCCTAATTGATTAAAAAAAGTTCTCCTGAGAGAGGCAGTGGAGGGTAGAAGTGTAAGGTGCTTCTCCTTGACAAGCAGAGGAGAAACAATATGAATAGTTCATTAGTCTTCCCCTGTCCGAAAGACCTGCTTAATAAATATTAACTGAATTCTTTTTTCTAAGTATCTCCCAATACAAACTTTACGAAGAAAACCTGGATGACCCCACTATTAAGAAGCGGTATCCAAACAACGAATGCTCTACTCTGATGAGCCCTGCAGCCACCTTAAAATGAAGGTTGCAGAGGCCAAATCCTGTTCCACATACAGCAGTAAATCCAGAGTCCTCCCGAAGATCCCTGCCAAATTCCCAAAAGGAAGATGGGAGCTTGGGCTCCATCTTCCAACCTCTGCTGAGTTCTCTCGCTCCCTGCTTCTGACAAATCCCTGTTCTCTGCTCGGTTTGTGCCTTGAGGTCAACCCTTTATCTCCTCAGATTCCCCATTCAGGTGTCAAGGGAGCAAAGCCTGTGATGTACTGTAAAACTTTTGCTGAAGTTTTCTAGGTCACTGCCAAGAAGTTATACTCCTGCATAAGACAGCAAAACCTTCATCACATCTCCTCTTGAAAGTCCCTTGGCTGCTGTCACACAGGGGATAGCTCACTGTTCCCCCTACTCTGGCTAACACCAGTATCTGGACAACTTGTTATTTCATATGCATGCATATGATCAGCCCCTCAGTCTCCAAATGAGACTGGTTCTTAGGTGTCTAAGCACCTAAGAACCCCCAGCAGCAAAATCTACCAAGTACAAGTTCCTTGTATAAAATAATATAGGCTTTCCATATAACCTATGTACACCCTCCCATATAATTTAAAGCACCTCTATCTGCATACTATACATGGCTAATACAATATTAATGTTCTGTGGTTTCCCACCTATATTGTTTAAGAAATAATGGCCAGAAAGAAAAATAAGTATGGCATGTTCAATTGCAGATGAAACCTTTCCAAATGTTTTCTATTCACTGTTGGTTAGATCTGAGTTGGCCCACATCAATGAATGTAGAAAGCCCATTGCAATTTCAAATGTTTCTCCTCCTGTCATGCACAGAAATTCAGCTCTCTGAGTAGCCAAAAACCTTCAGGTACTCAACAGGCAAAGAAGCAAATTGTAGCTTAACAGCAAAAATAATCTCATATGCAGTCACTCTTCAAACAAGAGCCTTCCTCTCTTATTGACATAAAAAAAAATTATGCCCACATGGAAAGATCTAAAAGTCGTCCCCGCCTGTATAATAATTAGATGAAACCAAATATTCTCTACACCCCACTAGACTCTTAAGTTCAAAATGAGCAGAGACGATCTCTTTTGTTTTCTGCTGCATATAGAATCTTGAGTACAATGCTGACTTTTTCAACAAATAAGTAGTTTTTGAATAATTTAAAATCCCTTTCAGGCTGGTGTTCTGCTATTCTTTAATATTTGCATTTTTGTTTTCACAAAGGCAATTTATTAACAGAAGGAAAAAAAATAGTATGCGAGAGTTACTGTTCACTGATGGTGACCATGGCAACCCCCACTTTCTACAGGTACTGTTGAAGGAGACAGAATGATATTTCTCAACTCCCTGATCTTCATACCCCACAGGCAAGCGCTCTGAGTACTGAATACTCCAAGTCCAAGAGTTTGAGCCAAGTTCCCTCTGTGTCCTGGAGTCTGATATGTAGAGCAGGGACACTCATCTCCTTGAACCTGTGAGTGACATCCAGACAGCCGGCATGAAGCCTGTGGCAAGGATTCGTCTCAGCATACTGTGTCTTCATCCTACTGGTCACATACTGACAGGTATTGACTTTGCCGTAAACATCAGTACCGTAGATAAATGAGTCACCGAAGGACGCAAAGATGTAGCAGACACCAAGTACATTTTGTCCTTCCACCACCTGGGGTCTGAGACTGAGGACCTGTCGGGTTCCTGTGGGATGATGTCATTACGCAGGTGAAAGCAGGTACAAGATAGAACAAGGCCTGTCATTGGACGAGAAGGAAGGATGGGCGGGAGAAAAGTTGAAGGGAAGAGGAGGAGACTGGAATGGGAAGACAGAGGAAGCCATGGAGAGAACATGGAGGCTGATGTTAAGATTCCATTCTGTGTATTTACAGGTTGTTATGAATATTCTTAAGGGATGGATGTGTATAGGGCTTTGTATGTTTAGGTGGGCAATTATATCTTATCAATTGGTTGTAAGTTAATTGTGTGGATGAATTGTACATTGAGCATTTAACACATAAATCTTGTTGTTGGGTCCCAGTTTGCTGAGTAATGATTTCACTGGGTGTTGGGAATGTGAACAGAGTTTGTGAGAGGAGGTCGTGCTAGTCTATAGAATACTTGAGGCTAGCATGGCATGGATATGTGAATGCTATGGGAATCTCAGGCATGGTAACCACCGCCCAGGGGACGGTGTGTGAAAGTGGTAACAGAGAAACAGCTAGAGCACAGGGATCCTCGGGAGTGGGGACTCACAGGAACCAGGACGAACCATATTATTTTTTTATAATTTTACAGCAACAGGTTCCCATTTCACAGACCTCTTTCTGAAGCAAGATATATGAACTTGATCCTGGTGGTTCACGGCCAGGTTGGCCAGCTGAGTATCCATTACCTAGCACTTCTCTCACCTCTCAGAGACCCCAATACTGTACCCAATTGCCATGGGGCCTTCCTGCCTCCAGAATACCCTATAGTTCTTTTATCTAGTTTCATTTTCCATATCAAACTTTTCTCATGGTTAAAGAAAGTTCAAGAGAAAAATCTTTTCATAAAAAGTCAAAGCATTAAAATAGACAAATACCATTTGCTCTCACTTGTGTGGAGAGTCTAAGGCAAGCTCATCTTAGGAGAGATTGACATTGAATGTTGGTTGCATGGGAGAGTGTAGGAGAGAATAGAAAAGTTTAATCAATAGATACTGTCTTAGTTAGGGTTCTATTGATGAGAAGAAACACCATGACCATGGCAACTCTTACAAAGAAAAACATTTAATTGGTGCTGGCTTACAGTTTCAGAGGTTCACTCCATTATCATCATGGCGAGAAGCATGGCAGTGTTCAGGCAAACAGGGTGCTAAAGAAGGAACTGAGAGTTTTACATCTTGATCTGCAGACAGCAAAAGGAGACTGTCTGCCACACTGGGGATACCTTGAGGATCTGCTAAGCCCACCACCACAGTGGCAAGCTTTCCCCAATAAAGCCACACCTACTCCAACAAGGCCACACCCCCTAGTAGTGCCACACCCTATGGGCCAAGCATTCAAACACATTCTTCTATGGGGGACATTCCTATTCAAACCACCACAAATACTAACTTACAGTTACATAGAAGTGTGAGGTTCTGATTTGCTATAGTACACAATAGGGTGACCAGGGATGGGAATAATAAATGATATTTTTCACAGAGTTTTAAAAAACAAAGGTTTATATATTTTTTAACATAAAGAAATGATAAATATTTGAAAACATCAATATGCTAAACTGGATTTAAATGTTACATATTGTCCACATGCATCAGAACAGTATATGGTACTCAAGAACATGTGCCACTTATATGTTTTTCTGCTTCATTGACTAAAACTAAAAATTAAAAAGCGAAGTCCAGGATTATTCTAGCTATAAAGACCTGAAAAGCTAACTCAAAATGATGACACAAGGAAGAAATTTGCCGTTCCTTAGAACACAAATCCCAGGGTGGAGCCATCCCCCGCATTAAGCGATTCAGCAGCTTAGAGACATTTTGAGTCCCAGGTTCACTTCATCCTCTCTGACGTCTTCATCAAGGCTCAAGAATGTTGTCTCGTGGCTACAAACTGTCTGCAGCTGTGCCAGGTACAGTCAGAGCCGCATACATCCCTTGCTGGATGCTTCATCAGGGATAAAATGAAGCTCCCCAGAAGCAACCCTAAGCCTTTCCCTAACATTTTGCCAATCCAAACTACATCCCACACTCTGCTCTAAGCCCATTGCTGGCATAGGAAGTGGACTGATCATGGCTGCTTATGGCTACTCACAAGTCAGCTCTTAAAGTGGGGAGTCCAAGGTCCCTTAGCATAGTGGCTATTCATTGCCTGAACAAAATTAGGGTTCTGGAAGGAGAGCCTGAGAGGTAATTAACCAATGATATCCAGCAATGATTATAACCATGTTTTAAAAATAGCCGTTCCAAATAGATTATGTATCCTTAATAGGGAACTAATTCCAAATGAAAGGGATATTTATCAAAAGGACATGTGTAGGTTGATGTCCTCATGTGGGTAAAGACAGACACAAGATAAAACTAGGCCTGTCATTGGATGAGAAGAAAGGGAGGTAGGAACAGAGGTTTTAGAAAAAGAGGGAGGATCAGAAAGGAAGAAGCAACATGGAGGCAGACGTAAACGATCCTCGCCATGAATCTCTACATAGATACAGGTTGTTACAACTATTTCTTAAGGGATGGATTTCTACAGGCAAATTCATCTTATCTAGGTGGGCAGTTTATATCCTTATCAATCGGTTGTAAGTTAATTGTGTAGATATATTGTACATTGAGCATTTAACATATAAATCTGGTTGTTGGATTAGAGTTTGTTGAGTTGTGACTTAACTGGGTTGTTGGGAATGTGAGCAGAGTCCTTGACAGGAAGCCGTGCTAGGCTATAGAATGCTTGGGGTAGCATGGCACGGCCTGTGGAACACGCTGTGTGTATATCAGGTGTGCTAACCCGCCAAGGGGACAGTGTATGAAAGCGGCTGACAGAAAAACAGCCAGAGCACATGGAGTGGGAACTCGCAGGAACCGGTTATGAGCAAGTGGTTGGCAGGAGATAGGATGGGGTTGGGTGGCAATAATCAGTACACAGTATATACACGTATGAAATTGTCAAAACAGCAAATTCAATGAAGTGTTTTTAAGAGTATGCCACCACTTATTCTAGAGTTGTCAAATGATTGATTCAGTTCATTGCTTTCTCTTCAAACCTTTAATAAGGTCCACTGGTTGTTTTAGGATTCCTGCTTTAATGGACAAGTTTTCAAAGGAATCTATTGTTCTATCTATTGTGAATCTATTGTGACCTTGAGACAATAAATGCTACATGCAATGGACATCATCGAGCTCTCAGAGTGTCGGATATTTTTATTTTAAATATTGTAAAGCCCGCCATCTTCTAAAGTCGTTATTTTATAGAAGCTTGTCTCTTCCATAAAAATGCCAAAACGGAACAGATATGAGTCGTTCGTTAACAGCAGTGATTGTGACGGTGTCAGACCCTGGGAGTGTACATAGAAAATGTGAAGCCGTGTCACAGCTCCCTGTCCACTGCCTAAATGCATCAAAGGCCTCTGAGGACAAGTGACAGCCTCCAGCCCCACATTACTGGGTTAGTCAGATTGCTCTCACTGAGGAAAACATCAGAAATAAACAACTTCAAGGGAGGAAAGTTCTATTGGGTTAGTGGTCTCAGAGATTCCCATCCATTGGTTTGGACCTGGGACAGGGTGGAGAATCAAGGCAGGGGTGCCTAGCAGCATAATTACAGCATCTAGAAACAAACAAAAGAAGGGAAAAGGGATGGATCCTCAAAATCCACTTCAAGTGCACACCTGCAGTGACCTGACTGCCTTCTATCAGGTCCTACCTTTTAAAAGGTCTACTATATGTCAGTAGCACTCAGTGTGGCCACCATCTATCTAGCGTAAGTGCCTTTGGGGAACATTTAAGGTCAAACCATGAGAAACACCTAAACCAACATGATTTTTATTGACTGAGGCCATTCTCTGTGATTTACCACAACAGAATTTCTTTCTAATTTCAATATTGCTATCCTCTTCCCTTTGGAAAAGAAAAACTCCAGAAAGAGCAAATGTTGAAAGGCTTCTTTTTGTCTGACAAAGAACACAGCATGATAAGTGTTATGGTACCCAAATTACCATCAGTCTAGTCCCAGAAGCTCACATCTGCTTGTGGTGTTCCTTTTACAATCCATCAGGTGCATTGAAAAGGTCTCCGTGATGCAGAGGCGAACAAAAGTCACCTGTGTTTCTGAGTTTACTCTAATTTGTACACAAGATATAATTTGCTACGCAGCGGGTCTCTCGCTCGAAAGGATTCAAAACAACAAAAGCAAAAATAATCACTACTATTCTGAGAGTGAGATAAGTGAGAGAGAATGTGGCTGTGATCAGCTGGGAATTACATTAAATCTAAACTATAGACAGGAGCAAAGTAAAGACTTTCTGAAAAGAAAAATGCCCGAGTTTATTTGCTGTAACCCCTCATTTCATGCACAAGAAATGGGGCTAGTGCCCTTGTAGTTAACATGGCCGGCTGTATACATGAGTTAATTTCCTTCCCACCTCAAATGTAACCAGGAATAGTAATCTAGTAAATGAATAGGAAAAATACAAATCTTTAAAGTGAAACTGAAGAGGAGAGGAGAGACTACAGAAGCCAGAAGAGCAATGGCCATTCACCAAGAAACCTGAAAACAAAGTATCTACAGGTTCTCTGATACAGACACAGATACATATGATACAGATATAGATACAGATGATACAAAGACAGAGAAATCTGATGGGAAGAAAGTCTGCCTTGCCTTAGAATCCACAAAGGATGGGGAATCACTGAAACCACTTTATTCTGAAGGAGTAAGAGGTGTAGATGAAGCCCCAGAAGGTTGACAAAAATCAGGATCATGAGCTAGGAAATCCTTAGTGCCCTTCTCCACTCTGCTCAGCCTGGAGACCAATCTGCAGAAGGTTGGTAACTTCTTCAATAGACACAATAAACCAGAGAACCCCCATACTGAGACAATATGGAGGACTAAGGCCCTGCTAGGAAATCACTGAACTGATGATGATGATGATGATGATGATGATGATGATGATGATGATGATGGTGATGGTGATGATGGTGATGATGATGATGATGATTAAAAATAGGTTATGTGGGGGCTGGGGATTTAGCTCAGTGGTAGAGCGCTTACCTAGGAAGCGCAAGGCCCTGGGTTCGGTCCCCAGCTCCGAAAAAAAAAAAAAAAGAACCAAAATAGGTTATGTGTTGGATGCTGTGTCACACTTTAAGCATTCTGTATTAGTTTATTAAATTCTAATAACAGTCCTATTGGATAGGTCCTGTGGAATGCTTACTCTACAGATGAAGGGACACAGTATGTCACAAGAGAAAGAGCACAGCTTTAAAACCAGCCATTTTAACTTTTAACTACTATCCTAGGGTTCCACCATATCCTGGTAATGATTTCCAGAAAGCAGACTTTTAGATCCACAGCTCCAAAGCAGTACATTCAAGTATTCATTTTTACAGTCATTAAGAAGCCGAGCAGAAAAGGATCTACCTATTGGAGACAGCAGTTGGCCAGAACCACCAGGTACCCAGAGCTGTCACACAAACTTTTTAGAACCTTATAATTAAATAGGAACAGATAGCCAAGAAGACAATATATTGGTAGAAAGCCTGTAACATGTCTTTAACATATCTGTAATATATCTATGACATGTCTGTAATGTGTCTATGACATGTGTGTAACGTGTGTCTTTGACATGTCTGTAACATGTCTATAGCTTGTCTATAATATGTCTGTAACATGCCTAAGGGGTTGAAAGGAAAGGGAGAAGGGGAAAGTTTGAGAAAATAGAAAAAATGGATATGAAAAAAAAGCAAACTCCAATATCCTCAGAGAAACAGAAGACAGTGTATCCAAGGAGCATGCACATACATTGCTATTTAGAATAAAACCCATTCCGTAAAAGAGATGTTTTCTTTTCAAAATGATACCAGAAACTTTAAAAGCTGAATATGAGGATCAGAAATTAGTCTTGAAGAAACTAAAAACAAAATAGCTAAGAGAGAAAAGTACGTAATTAATGCAAGAATTCAACCTCTTATTAATAGGGACATCTCAATTAAAAGCAGAAAAGAGGGATAGAATGAAATTATCAAAGACAATAGTAAAGGTGTATGGAAAATGCTAAGAGATGAAAAACGTAAGACAAAGGACCCTTTGGGGAAGCAGCACAATGGAAAACAAAAACGATCTGAAGCTCGCCTTTCTACAAGTTCCGAATATCAGGAACAAATCGAAGCTCCCCAGAACTTCAAAGCTAGAAAGAAACCATACCTAAAGAACTGACTCCATAGGAATCAGGACAAGACAGGACATGTCCAGAGGAGTCAGGAAGTAACGAGGAAATGGAGACGTTCTCAGATTGAAAAACCAAATTCCAAACTAGTTCTTTGAGCTCGCTACCTTCCCCACCCTGAACAAATCCAATTTGCAAGTTGCCTCACATCATGGAGACTCCTGGGGACTCGGAGACTGGTCCCTCTGTCTTAGTTGAGACATTAGCTTCAGCTATGATCTCTCCACTGTTGGGATATTGTTCCAGGGAAGCCAGCCTGGAGGATTCCTCCAGGGCTTCCTCTCTAGGGATTCTCACATGCCGCTATAGATCTATTCCTTTACACCTTTCTGACAGGTTTCCAAAATTCTAATCTTTGGAAGCTAGAAAATTAATGTGTATGTTTGTCGTGACAATTTTAGCATCTCTGACACAAAAATTCTGATGGCTGCAAATTTAGTGTCTCTGGCAATGCAAATTTATTACCTTACTGTTCAAGTTGACTAAACCAGTTCCTTCATCTATGGACTTCCGAAAGTTGAAATAAAGACACCAGTCAACGTAGGCTCTTGTCTAGAGGCTCTGTGAGGCCTCTTCTGGGCTCACGCCCACTTGATAGATTCTTCTCCTGGTAGATGTAGGATTGAAGTTTCCACTTTCTTCAGGACAGTCAGGAGGGAACCATTCTTAGCTCCCTATTCATTCCTGACATGTAGCCCTCTGTACTTTAGGCATAGGGACTCTAAACTGTATTGACGTCTTCGGCATCAACCTAGAGACACCTGTTTCTTGAGAGTTTATGTGATTATATCAGACCTACTCAGATAATGCAGGATCATCTCCCTTTCTCAGATCATTATTCAGCAAAGTCCCTTTCACTATATCATACAACATAGAGGTGGCAATATTAAGACATGAACATGTTGGGGAAACCATTCTGCCTACCTCAATGTCTAAAGAAAATGTCACCTTAGTATGGCAATAGATGCATCCAATGAGAGCCCAGCCCCTATTTTAATATAGGGACAGTTTCATTTTTGTATGTTGACATGGTTAATGCTACAAAATTTATTGAGATCCTTTAGGGTAAAAGTGCTTTTGTAGACTTAAAATCAAAAACTCTTAAAAATAAATTCACTCTCAAGGTGTGTGTAATCTAGTAAAGAAAACAAAAAAATAATAATAGAAGACAAAGAAAACACAACCTGAGATAAACACGAGGATTTTTATAAGATCTCTAAGAGGACCATCAACTCCTCCCTTGATATGGAGGGGAGCTTCTTGAAGAAGGTGTGGAGGTTTGAAAGAAAATGGTCTGCATAAGCCCATTGGAAGTAAAGTGGCACTATTAGGAGGTGTGGCCTTGTCGAAGTGGATGTGGCCTTGGTGGAGTAGGTGTGACCTTTATGGAGTGGGTGTGGCCTTGGTGGAGTGAGTGTGGCCTTGGTGGAGTGGGTGTCGCCGTGTTGAAGAAAATATGTCACTGAGGATCAACTTTGAAGTTTAAAATGCTCAAGCCAGGCCCAGTGTTGCTCTCTCTTCTCCCTTCCCACTGCCTGCTGACCTGGATATAGAACTCTCAACTTCCTCTCCAGCACTACATCTGCCTGAGTACAGCCATGCTTCCTGTCATGATAAAAATGGACAAAACCTCTGAATTGCTAGCCAGCACCAATTAAATGTGTGCCTTTATAAGAGTTGCCATCGTCATGGTATCTCTTCACAGTGATAGAACACTACTTAAGACAAAGGGTAATTCTGTCTTACGGTAATTCAGTTCTCAAGGATAAGTGAGAATTAGCCTGGGAGAGACACAGAGATTAAGAGGGGAAAGGGAAAAAGCATAACTGTTCACAGAAACACCTAGCGCTGTGCATGCACATGTATTTTACACCATGAAAGGAGCAACTGGAAAGTAAAAATTCTCTTACATGCAGACACTGTAGGATTTTTCTGGACAGAATTCCCAGACCTTTTTACACATTGAAGAAATCCATATCTACTCTAATAATTTGATAACATATTACAGGTTAAGTATCGCTAACCCAAGATGCTCCAAAAGCTAAAACATTCTGAGCACCCACGTGACACTGCAAGTAGAAAATTCCATACCTGACCGCAGGTGACAAGAAACAGGTTAAAATAGCGAATGCAAGTGCCTTCAGATATTTCGGGAACAGCAAACATGAAACTAGCTGAACTTTCTGTTTGTTCTTGGTTATCATTCCCAAGTACCCGAAACACCTCTTTTCCCAAGCACGTCGGGGAAGGAAAATTCCACTCATGTATTCGTGCATTGTTCTGACACTACGGCGGGCACACATTTCATTCTACATTTTATCCACCCTGTAAGGTCAGAAGAACAAGGATCCTTAGTCTCATTTGACAGCTGTGACATACAGAAGTCAAGGAAATTAGGAATTTAGACAGGGATGACCCGCTTGTCTCCCGATGGTGCTTAGATGGGAATCGGGGCTGTCCATCCACCAGCACCCAGACTGTTATTCATCCACTGCAGTCTGCCACCTCTGTCTCCAGAGTTCTGTCCCTGCTCATTGCCCCTTTGCTTCCCCTTTCAACGCGTGCTAAGTCACTATGGATTTATAAAATCCCAGAAAAGACACTGATTCTTTTTTCTATCCCTTCTAGTTGACCGCACCAAAAAAGGGGGTAGGGGGGACAAAATTATACTCTTACTCAGACATCATTGTTTTGTTGGTTTCCCAAAATGAATAATTTTTGCTGTTTTACCCCAGTCATTAAATAAAAGCATCTGAAGGGAAGGAACATTGCGATTGTCCCAGGGGCGCTTGCTAGAGGACCTGTGAGTTATTGATATTCTCTACTTAAACCGGAAACTGTCTCGGGAGATGCGGGAGAAACATGAAATCCTAGCAAAGACTGGGAAACAAATTGAAGGGATGAGAGAAGGCTGCGACCGTAAATAGCTTTTCACGCTGCTGCCTGCTTGGTTTGAACTCATGCTTGGGTTTTGCAAATTGATAGGGGGCAAAAATTAGTTTCTATTTCAGCATTTTACTTTGCAGTTAAGGACCAAAGAGGAGGTTTTAAACTCAAAATGGTTCCTTTAGCTTGCTTTGTTTAAAAAAAAAAAATCACACAGTGCTTTGATTTATACACACACACACACACACACACACACACACACACACACACACACTACAGCACACTGCAATTGTAATGTTGGGAACACACTCTGAGGAAGACATGTGACTTCTTTCTATAGAGGTTTTAATATTTTCATAAAGATCCTCACTTCGGCTCCTCAAGCATTTGCCTTTCATTTTGTCTTATTGAATTAGGCTGCAAAGCACTCAAGCAAGAAGCTCTTTGTCATCTCAAACCAGACTAACATTGATTCTGCATATCCATACGCCTAGTCTGGGCTTATTAATCTACACATCTATCCCACTAAAAAAAAAAAGAGCTCTCTAATTTATTATGTAAAAGGGCCAGCCGCTTCTCTAGCCCATTTGCAAGCAGGTACACTTAAAAGAATATTTGTTTCTTTCACTTAGAGCTGGCTTCTGCAGTGCTAACCCCAGGGGAAATGAAATTATACTATGATTTTTCATGGTGGATTAGGTGACAACCATGACAAAAGCAGGCCAATATTTGGTGTTTATTTTTTTTTCTTTTTAATGTAAACAAGTTTTAAGGTAAAGCAGTCTAGGCTGGTTTAAGTACAATTCTGCATGCGTGCACACATAGGCAGACTCTCCAACTGGCTGTTGTTTCTCATTTGAGTTATATCACCCCCACCCTGAAGACCCACTGGGGTCACCGGTTCCAAATACTGAAGACACTGAAATACAAAAGAGGCAAATAATAATAATAATAATGATAATAATGATAATAATAATAATAATTGGGAACTTTAAAAGACCTTAATTGTCATTAATTACACAATGTCTGCTCCATCTTTCTTCAAGGTTCTTGCATTTGAAGTAAGAAAACTAATATTGCCCTTGCCTTGGTCATATGAGGTGCTTGTGACTTTCTCTAAGCTTCTCTACATTATTTTGATTCAGAGTTGCTTTCTGTACGAAGAAGAAAGGTTACCTGGCTCATCTAACCTACAAATGCTCATTAAAATGAACTAAAAGTCTGTCTTCCGAAAATCTGTACTTCAAAATCCCAACCAGTCCCCAATAAAGTGGTATTAAGTGGATGGTACAAAGCTGCCATCCACATTCATTGCTGCTCTAATCATAATAGCCCAATATCAGGAACAGTCTAGATGTCCATCAACTGATGAGCGCCTAATGAGAGCGCAGTACATCAACACCCATGGTTCTCAATCTTCCTAATGCTGCGACCCTTCAATACAGTTCCTTACGTTGTGGTGACCCCCAACCATAAAAGTATTTCGTTGCAACTTTAAGACTGTAATGTTGCAACTGTTAAGAACCATAATGTAAATATCTGTGCTTTCCAATGGTCGTAGGTGACCCCTGGGAAATGATAGTTCCACTCTCAAAGGAGTCACGACACACAGTTTGAGAACCACTGGTCCACACACTGTTATATTAGCCAATGAAATTATGACCTTTGCAAGTAAATCAAAGAAACAATAATCCTGAGTGGGGTAAGTCAGAATCAGAAGGACAAATGCAGCACTTGTCTTTTCTATGTTAATGTTAGCTTTTATACTTTAGGTATGTGTGTTTCATTTAGAGTAACAGAGGTTAAGTAGTGAGTAAGGGGTCATGCATGGGGGAGGGTAATCCTCCAGGAAAAGGAAATAGAATATAGTTCTTTTATAAAGTGATAATGGGAAATAGAATGGGAAAATTAAATGGAGTTGAAGAACGAAGGCAGAGCAGAAGAAAAAATAGTGAGAGGGATAACTAGTATAAAATCCCTTTGAAAAGCCATTTGGAAACCTATAGAAACTGCCCAAAATATATACTTATCATGGAGACACCATATAATGAGGAGACAATGCTTCAACTAGATGTTATATGCTAACAAATAAACCCCCAGTGCCGTGAATGGCTTACCTCTTTTTGAGACATTGTCCAAAGTGATTCAATAGACTTCTGCAAACAGTACAGGCCATTGCCAAATCTATTGGTTACCATCCACAACCTAATCCTAAGACGCTATTGCTGAAGACACCACAAACTTACATGTCATAGATCATGGGGAAATCTAGCTGGTACTCAACCGGAAGCTTCATCCCTACTGGCTAGCACTCATACTACTGAAAACTGCTCTATATGTTACCAGAAGAGAAAAGTGATCAATCTCACACTCATCTATGAATTCTGAAGTCTACCTACATACAAGATGTGTCCACTGTTACAATAGTGGCCCAAGGTTATGAGAGGAACTAACCACTTTTTTTTCTTGTACTTAAAGTACACTCTGTGAGCTAGAACATGACACTGTTGAGGCCAAGAACCTGATACTAGATAGGTCATAAGCTCTAGAGAAAAACCTACTACAATTATTCAGTTGAATGAACATAACAATAAAACAATTCTTAATGACATATTGCTAAAACCACCCATCAGTGCACTGTTCATCCCTCATCAGAATCTTCTTGTGGTGTGTGGTACTTAACACAAAGGTACACAACTGAACAATGTATAGAAAGTGGGAGACTTTAAAGTGCCCAGTCTTGAATAGGGTATCTTTATCACACCCCTCCTCTCAAAAGTCAGGGGCTTATGGGGAGGAGAGGGCATAGGGTTATGAAGTTAAAGGTGAGGGACTATTTCAAGGAAACAGCATTTTCCAGACACAACAGGGTAGATACACATATTAATCCACAAACAATGTGTCAGTATGCAAAAGACCTGCACAAGCTCAAACCAGACAGAATCCCAGAATGGAGGAGGACTAGTGGACATAAAGTCCACCCCCAGCCAAGAAGCCATGCACAACTGATAGTACTAGGAGAAGAAAATAATCAGTTTTCTTCAACGGCATGACACTACGTATATCACCCACACTCCGGGACAGGCCCCATGGTCAGGAGTAATTAGCCAACACAAGTTAGACTCCATGGTGTGTGTGTGTGTGTGTGTGTGTGTGTGTGTGTGTGTGTGTGTGTGACTGTGTGTCATGTGACTGTGTGTGTCTGTATGTGTGTCTGTGTGAATATGTCTGTGTGACTATCTATGTCTGTCTGTGTGACTATGACTGTGTGTCATGTGACTGTGTCTATGTGTGTGTCTGTGTCTGTGTGACTATCTATGTCTGTCTGTGTGACTGTGTCTAAGTGATTGTGTCTGTGTGACTGTGTCTGTGTGTCTGTATAACTGTGTCTATATGTCTGTGTTTGGGTGTCTGTGTCTGTATGTCTTGGTGTGTCTATCTGTGTGTCTGTGTATCCATGTGTCCGTGTATGTGTGTACCCTTGTGGGTATACTTTCGGGGGTATTTTAAAAGAGATAAAAACCATGAAGTTGGGTATGTAAGTGAATAGGGAAGAATTTGGGAGGAATCAAGGGAAGGAAAGAATATGAACAAAATATATGAGAAAATTCTCAAAGAGTAAATGAAAATATTTGTTAAATGGAGTCTTTCTCCGGGAAGCTTTGGTCTTCTTCCTACCATGTAAGGATAAGAGCAGATCTGTAAGCCAGAAAAAATGTAGACCTCAAACCTTCTGGCCCCTTCTGTCTCTCCTTCTATGTCCCAACTCTATTTATTATCACTTGTCTTTGTTCTATTGAGAGAAGGCCCCATATATCTCACATCCTCCCAACTTGAAATCCAGAAGAGAAAGAAATCCTCTCTTTCCAATGGTTCCAACAAACATCCTCATGATATGGAGCCACAATCAGAGTCTTCGGACCATCGCTGCTGTTATGGCTGAACATGATATAGTCGCTTCCTACCCAGGAGCCTACCTGAACTGGAAGGACTGAGCTAATGGAAAAGGGTGATCATCCAAAATATGGACTATAAGACCAGGAGCAGTGTAAGAACTTACCATAGAAACACAAATGTTTCCAGGACACTCTTCTCTGAATGAAATCAAGAGAAAAAAAAAAATCACAAGGCAACTGATGGCTGTCCTAGTATCTATAAATGCAAAGATTCTATGATGCTTGTTTGTTTGTGCTTGTGTTTGTGTTTTTGTTTTGTTTTAAGCACATCCTCCCCTGTAGAAGACATACCTCAGATTCTTTTCACATGTGCACTGGAACACTACCTTCAAAGGCTTCCTCTCTAACCTTCATCTATCCCACTACTGTAACTGTACTTTTTAGCTAATTTATTGGGTTATTTTTACCTACCACCCTTCTCCACTCCAATCCCTTCCAATCTCCCTGCAATACTAGGTAGTAGAGAAATAGTTAGACTACTTCCTGCTGCTTAGGGAGTTCCCTGGTCAAATCCAAGCTTCGTCCGGAGGATAGCCAATTTCTTCTTCTCATCTCTTTGTTCAGGATTCCTTGGCAAAATGCAGCAACAGGAACCAGCAGCAGCAGAGTTAAGAGCAGGCTCTGCAGCCTCTCAGGACTCTTGCCTTTTTATACCCTCTTAAGAGTCCCCCCAAAACTCCAAAAATAAACTATCTGCAGCTGGCAGAATCACGCCTCTGCCAGAGCATGAGACAAATCATAGTCAGCTGCTGTGGGCAATCTGAAGCAGCTCCATATCTCATACCTGGAATTAAAACAAGAACATATTCACATAACATAACTGGTTTGTTGATCTTTTTAAGAAATCAAAATTCTCACTACAGGGGTTGGGGATTTAGCTCAGTGGTAGAGCGCTTGCCTAGCAAGCGAAGGCCCTGGGTTCAGTCCCCAGCTCCGAAAAAAAAAGAAAAAAGAAAAAAAAATTCTCACTACACACCACTTTCCCTGTCTTGTTCTCACTTCTTCTCTGGGTCCAAAATCAAGAACTTTATACTCCTTTGAAATTTTTAGGAAACCAAGCTTAACTAACAATCACACCACCCTGATCCACTATTACAAACTTAAATCACAGCCTTTGATTTTTTTCTCTTTCCCCTCATTTTATATCAATGAGAACTTATATTGCCTACCATATCTACCTACCATTCTCCAGCTCAGAAAACCAAGACTATAGTCTTTGACTGCATGTGCATTCTACACACAATTCGCTTTATAGATGTCCCATCTCTTGGCTTGATTTCTTTGATTGACTCTATATCTTAAGGGATCTCTGTTTCACCATTTCATATTTGATAGATCCCACAGATCTTTGTAACTAAAGATCATGCTACAATCTCTAAACCTTGTCTAAAGAGTGTTGTGTATATGTCCTAACTGCTCTTATTTGTAATGGAAATTGATAAGGAACGTTCTCATATTTTCTAAAATCATTCATCATAAAATAAGTTTCTGCCACAGAATTGTACTCAAAACCTTACGTCATTTTAAGATGGGTAGGCTATTGTATGAGTCTTGTCCATCCTCATATTGGTTAACTATGAAAATCAATATCACCACCACTCTGTACATTTACCTAATGCAATAATCAATATCAATGTCTTTACTGATATTTACTTAATATAATAATCAATAGCAATATAGTTTGTTTATTTGGTGCTATTGACCAGGGTAGAATAAATCTCTGTGCTTTATCTGCCCTGTGTGTATATAGGCTAGGCCACTTACCACTAACATCTCCTTTCTTTTTCTATTTCTCACTCTTCAAACAAGAGCAGAAGAACGAGCTAAAAGGATGCTCAGTGTGTACCACATTGGAGTGGCAGTTAGCATTACTGTAACCTTCCTTTGCATTATTCTAGGTACTGCAAACAAAGAAGTGTAGAATTAGAGGATCATGTATGAAGCAAAGGATGTCCAGAGAAGATCTAGCTACTGCGGTAGAGAAGTTCCAAGATCCTGGTACCTTAAAAGGTTATAATGTGTTTGTTCCTGATTAACTGAATACTTCCATATAATACTATTCCTGATACATTGACCTACACTCTTTGAGAAATTCAACAATCCTATGCACATAGCTGGTGTCTTGCTTACTCTTTTATTACTGTGAAAAGGTACCATGAGCAAGGCAGATCTTAGAAGAAAACACTTAATGGGAGCTTAGAGTTTCAAAGGGTAAGTGGGTAAGTACATGATCATCATGGTGAGGAACATGGCAACAGACAAGCAGATATGATGATGGAGCAGTAGCCGATGCATAACCATCAGAGAGAGAGAAGCGGGGGGTGGGGGGGAGAGAGAGAGGAAGAGAGAGAGAGAGAGGACTGAGAATGTTACATGCTTTTGAAACCTCAAAGCCTATCCCCAGTGACACACTTCCTCCAACAAAGCTATACCCCCTAATCCTTGCCAAAGAGTTCTACCAAATGGGAACCAAGCATTTAAACACGTGAGCCTATGAGGACCACCATTATTTAAATCACTACAGATGGTGTATGGAAAAATGAGCAAGGATGACCACATGTCATACAAGTCAAAGCTGGAAACAGAGTTCATCATTTCTTCCTGTATTTCTGTTGGTAGAATTTGGTCTTGTGGTCATATCTAACAACATGGAAAGCAAACAGATATAGATAGATAGATAGATAGATAGATAGATAGATAGATAGATAGATAGATCTCCAATAATAGTAATGACTTTGAAGAGTTAGTATTACCACTATCCCATCCTTGAATTGCTTAGAACTCAAAGAGGAAGAAAAGATAGAGGAGTATCTATGAAACAAGAAGGGACAGCTCACTGGGGACTGAATTGGTCATGGATGACAAGGGTACACACATTTTTGAAAATGGATAGATGATAGGGAACATGAGGAGTCATCTCGAGCAGTGAAACAACATAACAAAAGCAGGGTTAAAGAGAGGACGGAAGGGGTTGGGGATTTAGCTCAGTAGTAGAGCGCTTGCCTAGGAAGCGCAACGCCCTGGGTTCGGTCCCCAGCTCCGGAAAAAAAAAAAAAGAAAGAAAGAAAGAGAGGACGGAAGCAGGAAGTGGGATGTACACAGGCCATTGTGCCAACTGCAGCCTATGCCTAGAGGTAGAGAATAGCATTCGTGGCTAAGAAGCCTGGGGTGAAACCACTTGACTATGAGGACAGTCTCTGCTGCCATGAGTACCCATTTACTTTGCATTCAAATTCTTAAGTCCTAGGATCCCCATGTACTTTTCTGCCATTTTTCTTAAAAATCTCTATATCAAGGCTGATGCTTTCAGTTTGAGTAGAAAATGGAAGCATTACGTAGAGAAAGTCCCTCACCGGCTTTGACTTTCTCCAAGAACAAAGGAAAATCTAGTGGCAGATTCTCATAGACCAGTATTAATCTCAGTAATTCTTTCATTTTTAAATGAAGCAAGACGACTGTAATATAACAAATCTAAGAAGTCAATGAAGAGCTATCTCAAGAGGTAATGTCATCTACATGTCAGGTGCTCTCGTTCAGGACACTTAGACTTGGATGATTAAATGCCTTGAACAAAAACCTAGATTTACACCAAAATCAAAGAAATAAAAGCCAATCATTCTCTCTCCGATTCCAAATCAAAAGACCATCAAGTTTTGGGGATACTACAGCTCTGATCAAATCTGCCTGACAAATTAAGACATTCCTAAAGTTAACTCACACATGGTCCCAATAGACATTCTAATGGATGTGTGTTTTTAAACCACTTTGGAAAAACTCTCTGGTTGTCATGGGAACACATCTCCACTCCTACCTGTTCTGGTGTTCCAATGTGTTTCAAGTGTAAGACTGGTATTTATACTCCTTCACATAGAACATGAATGAGGACCCCACTGTCCCTTTGTGGAAATTCTAGGGCAATGACTACTTAGCATCAGGGAATTTTTAATCCAAAGAAAACTATGCTTCCTGTCACTTGTCTCTCCAGAAAACTTTGCACAGGTATGCAGAAGGTGTTTTAGTTGTACATAAGGGCATGTTTTTGAGAACCTCTTATAATTTAAGTGCTTTTTTCATAAGTTTATCTTAGGAACACAACAGATCCCTATACAGCTAAGAAACATACAAACCAAAAGAATTTGCTTCTTCTACTAATTCAAATTTTCCAATTTTAGGGGTAAGAAAATAGTGTATAGAAAGTTTATGCAGCTTGTTACTATCACCCACTCCTAGAAATTGGAAGAAGCCATGTCACCTGCCTTCAGTGACCTTGAACATACATAGAACAGTGATGAGATGTTGCTTCCACTCCTGTCCTAGTTAAACACAGTACACACACACACACACACACACACACACACACACACACACACACACACACACACACACACACTTCCCTTTATCTACTTTCAGATACATGAGAAAAATGCTGGGCCTCCTGTCTCCTGAACCCACACCATCTACTTGCTCTCTTCTGCTACTAGTCATTAGATCATCCGTATAGAATCTCATCAATCCTCTGCTTTTAAGTTCTCCAGGTTTTAGACCGTGCATCTTGACAAAGTCCTTCTAGACTTATGTATTTTATAGTCTCTGGGCACTGTTACAGGAACATCAGCCTTCTCTTAATTCATCCTTAGGTTTTGCCATAGATTACTGTTTTACTTTCATTTCTGTTACTGTAGGGAAAAATACTCTGACAAATGAAAATTTATGGGATAAGAGTTTAATTTGACACACGATTCCTGGTTTCCAAGCCATCATTTTGATGAAGTCAAAATGGAACCTTGAAGAAACTGGTTACATCTACAGTAAGAGCAAAGAGATGATAAATACGGGCATGCTTGCTGCTCTGATCACTTCCTCTACTCTTAGGCAATTCAGGAACCAAACCTAAGGAATGGTGCCACCCACACTGGGTTGGATCTTCCCACATCTATTTACATAATTAAGAGAACTCCCCCACAGATATGCCCACCAGTCAACCTGATCTTGAAAACCCCTTCTTGGGGCTGGGGATTTAGCTCAGTGGTAGAGCGCTTACCTAGGAAGCGCAAGGCCCTGGGTTCGGTCCCCAGCTCCGAAAAAAAGAACCAAAAAAAACAAAAAAAAGAAAGAAAACCCCTTCTTATATTTTTGGTTGTGAGCCTAGCCTTTAACGGCTGAGCCATCTCTCTAGCCTGAAACCCCTTCTTGAGACCTCCTTCCATGGGTTGGGGATTTAGCTCAGTGGTAGAGTGCTTGCCAAGCAAGTGCAAAGAGACCTCCTTCCAAGATAATTCTATATTTTGCCAAGTTGACAATAAAAATTAATCATGACAATATCCTACATGTTGTTGAGAGCTGGTATATAATAGTTCTTTTAGTTTAAGCTAATAAATACCTTGGTTATTTCTCTGTTTAAATGCCCCTATCTGGGTTTTTCATAAGACTGAAAATCAAGTTCATATCAAACTTAATTGGAAGACACATATTTTGATTGATTTGGTTACTGTATAAAATCTTAATCTAATACCTCTTGATTAAGTCAGCTGTCCTGTAATTCACAATAGACCTAAATATCATTTAATGGTTTTGAAATATAATACAGATGATATTTTTTTAATGTTATTTACGAATTCCCTCTTCCCAGGTGACTCTAGGTGCATATTTAGGTTTCTTAAGACCATTCCAGAGACGGAGGCGCTGTGGCTGGCAGGAGGAGATTTTACATAATTCCAGACTATATGATGAGCTCCAATCACAAAGGGGAATTCTGAGACCATTTCACCCCACCATTACCACCCTTCTCACTCTCCAACCAACTCAAAATAGGTCCACTTTGTAAGTAAAAACTAGTAAGTGCAGTTTAAAGCTAAAATCAAAATCTGTCAGCTTATCATCAAGCTATTTCAAATAAAAATGCAAATATAATTATATATATTTATATATTATACATATTAAATATTATATATAGAGAGATATAGATACATACTAAAACTAACCATGACAATATCCTACATGCTGTTGAGAGCAGGAATAAAATAGAAGTTCTTTTAGTTTAAGCTGTAAGGTTCAAACTTAAGGACAAAGGCTGCCTTAGGCAAGCACCAGGTGGAATTCAGGAAAACACCCTGTTCCAGGAAATGAGCTAACCACCCTTAGCAGGGGTCCTTCACCACCCCCTCTGCATGCCAAAGATAGTCCTCCACCTAGGTCCTCCAATGAATTCAAAGGACAATAAATGGCCACCAATGAATTCAAAAGGTAACAGGCCCCACCAATGAGAAGTAACCAACTCATGCTGTAACCTAAAGCCTATACCCAGAAACAGTATAAAGGGTGTAGGCCTTTGTTTTTCGGGATCGTGTCTGTCCCGAGTACAGGGTCATCCCACTGTCCTGGATTATTAAACTTCTTGCTTATTGCATCAATCTCTGTTTCTGTGTCTCTGTGAGTGGAACATCCCACGCCTAGGACTCTGAGGGCTTTTCTCAAGTCTTACAGAGCTAAAAACTACCTTGGGTATTTTTCTATTTAAAAGTCTCTATTTTTTTTTCTATAAAACTAAAGGTCAAGTTCATACCATATATATATGATACATAAATATATTTTAATATATTAATTTAATATGTTAATATATATTTAAATTTATGATTTGTATAATGCACAGTATAAATACTATATAATGTGTTTACTATGAAATTACAACCATAACCTTAAGACAGATTTTTAACAAGCTCTGCCCACTTTCCAGACAGAAGTTTCGAAGTTACCATTTGAAACTGGTATTCTCTAAAGCAATTCTATGTTAATTCTATGTTAATTAAATGTTTTACTAACCTGAATGTATTGAATGAGGGGCCAGAATTTATATTACTTAATAGAAGTGAAAGTTCTTTTAGCCATACTAGTAACACTTAAGCTAAATACTAAAGTAAACACCAGAGTCATTGAAAAACATGGATCCCTAGAAATGACACATAGAAAGAATATCTTACGCTGAGAAGACTAGGCTGACTCTGTGACAGGCCTAAATCTCTGTTTCCAAGAACTGGGTACGTCCAGGCAAGTCCAGGCCTCACAAGATGCCCCTACCACCTGGCCTGAAGAAAGGACAATGGGTCAACAGCAGTTTCTAGACTTCCTCAGTAACTGTTTTCAGACATTCCAGCAAGGATCCCCAAGGCCCCAGCAATGGTTCTAGAATGTCCCTAGGGATAGAGCCAAGGTCACCTACCACTGGCCTGAATTCCCCTTATGTGCATTAAATCAGACCTGTGAGCTCATTTTGGGGGGTCTCTCAATCTTTGTAGATGGTAGACCCCAGCACGCTGGACTTCTGCAGAATAAAACACTCTTTGCATTTACATACAATTTGAGTTCTGAGTATCATCGGCCAATCATGGACCCTTACAATGCCTGTATGGTCTTACTACCTCTCAAAAATAAATCTGGTGGTCTATGGCTCAGGCAGGAAATAGGAGGTGGGACATCCTGGAAACAGAAAGGAGTCTGGAGTAGACCCAGCCAGGGGAGATTCGCCTGGGAAGATGTAAAGAGATGGACACACGGTGCCTGAGCACAGGTAACCAGCCATTTAATCTAATGTAGATTAGAGTAAATCAGTTATCTTAAGATATGATTCTAGGGGTTGGGGATTTAGCTCAGTGGTAGAGCGCTTGCCTAGGAAGCGCAAGGTCCTGGGTTCGGTCCCCAGCTCCGAAAAAAAGAACCAAAAAAAAAAAAAAAAAAAAGATATGATTCTAGTCAGAGAAAAGCCTAGCAATAGGGCCAAGGTATTTGTAAATATATTTTGAATCTGACTCTTATTTATGGAAGCATGGGGTTGGGAGGAAGAACGAGACCAAACTTATAAATGGTGCCCAACTTACAACAATTAGAGCCCAAACTTACAGCAGCCTGAAGAGACCCAGGTAAAAGTCAGAGGGTAATGGGAGGAGTCAGGCTAACTAGACGAGAGGCCTGCCTGGTCTAGTTAAAAGAGTGAAGACAAACCAAAGCCTGAGGGCACAATAGCTACAACTTCTCCAAAGTGCAGCATGGTTAAAAACACGCTAGAGAGAGCTAGGCCTGAGGCTGTGCAGCCTTAAGTAGCACGGAAGCTTGGTGGGTTGGAAAGGCCTAGCCAGGGCCAGCATAAAGCAAAACCCAGTAGCCCTGAGCTATCTGAATGGCTAGGGCTGAGCTAGCAACAACACAAGGTATAAAATAAAAAGCCCCAGTTATCTGATCTGGTAAGGTATTAAAATTAAAATTGATAAAATTTAGTCTTTTGGGAGAAATGTTGAGATTAAAAAGAAAAAAGGGTGTTTTCTATATTTGGTATGGAGGGAGGGATACACAAGGACACTTGGCGTCTGGATTCTGTATGATCTTGCTCCGCTTAGCATACAAATGGATGTTTTTCTCAATGATTACAATTTTGTAGGTCCTCCTTGGGAGAGATCAGAACAAGACAGACTTGGAGAAAGAAGAGACTGAGAAATTAGATCCTATATTAGAGACCATTAAACATAGGTTGGAAGAGTCTTTGAATCAAAATAGAAAACCCTCAGAGAAATCCAATCTGGAACTTACAATACTATCTTTAAAATGTAGTTCCAGATGGAAACCGTTCCATTGAGAAATTAGGAGAGCAGCCCATAGAGGTACAATGTATTGAGTTAAGAATTCGGATTCTGATTATCGACGCTAACTTAAAGCAATGCCACACACAATGGAGTGTGTGTTTCAGTCGATAGAGTTTGGAGAATTAAGACATGTACACGAATTGGCATATCATACAGTTGATAGATTTTAGAGTGCCAAAGGACTTTTGCTTTATTTTCTGAGGGGGATGATTCTGAGAGCGCACATTTGTTAGAGATTATGACTGTCTTAAAAATGCCTTTACAAATTAAATCTGATGGTGCTCAGGCATACACATCCATTGGAATACAACAATATTTTTAGAAATCATGACACAAGACCTCTTACAGATATACCGTATAGTCCTAGAGGTCAAGACATTATAAAAAGATCTCACTGCACATTGAAGGAAATGCTCATTGAACAGATGGGAATATGGAATCTCCCAAATATGATTTAAAATATGCCTTGGTGGCTTTAAGTTTCTTTTAAGTCCATGAGACAAATAGCACAACTCCTAAGACACACTGGATTTTTAGAAAGGACTGGTGAATTAGATCAGCCTGTAGAAGTCCTAATTCCAAAATGGAAGAAAGGGGGTATATTATGTTAGGGAGGAGATTTTACATTTCTTCCAACAGAAGTCAAAAAGCTATGGAGTCCATCCGAACTGGTAAAAATCGGATTTGACAGGGGAAGACCTCCTGAAGATCTCTGAGAGAGACACGAAGAAAGTCGAAAGGAGCAAGATAGGTAACGTATATGCTGGTCCTCTTAAATGTAACAAGTCTGAAACTGACTGGGACATATAAACTTCTCCAGCAAAACCTTCAGCTTGCACGGCTAATGAACCTTGTTGGCTGTAGAGTTTTCATAACTTATTATTGCTTGTGACCCTCTCACATGGCATGAATGAAGATTTATATTGAAATTTGGTTATGTGATCAAACTAACATCTAAAGAAACGCAGTTGTCTTTCGCCTGCTCAAACACAGAGCAGAAAATCATCTTTTCTTGATCAGTGCACATCCCATACAAATATTTTTTTTACTTTTATTTTTATACAGCACAGCTGTTGCCCCCTCCTGATGCCCCCTCTCCCACAGTTCCTTATTTCATTCCTCCTTCTCCCTGTCTTCAAGAGGATGTTACCCCTGCCCTTCCACCCCCGACTCCCACATGCACCTCACCAGACCTCTCCAGTCCCTGGGGCCTCAAGTCTCTTGAGATTAGGGTTATGCACATTTTCTCCCACTGAAGTCAGACCAGGCAGTCCTTTGCTATATATGTGTCAGTGGCCTCAGACTAACTCATGTATGTTGCCTTGTTGATGGCTCAGAATCTGAGAGATCTCAGGGGTCCGGGTTAGAGACTGCTTGTCTTCCTATGGGGTCACCTCCTCCTCCTCGGCTCCTTCGAGCCTTTCCCTACTTCAACTACAGGGGTCCCTGACTTCAGTCCAATGGTTGGGTGTAAGTATCTGCATCTGTCTCAGTCAGCTGCTTGTTGGGCCTCTTAGAGGACAGCCATGCTAGGCACCTGTGTGTAAGCACACCGTAACATCAGTAGTAGTGTCAGACCTTGGAGCCTCCACTTGAGATGGATCCCAAGTTGGCCCTGTCACTGGACCTCCTTTCCCCAGGCTCTTCTCCATTTTTGTCCCTGCAGTTCTTTCAGACAGGAACAATTCTGGCTCAGAGTTCTTGACTGTGGAATGGCAACACCAACCCTCCACTTGATGCTCTGTCTTTCTGCTGGAGATGGACTCTATGAGTTCCCTCTCCCTAATGTTGGGCATTTCATCTAGGGTTCCTCCCTTTGGGTCCTGAAAGTTTCTCACCTCCCAGGTCTCTGGTACTTTCTAGACATTCCCCCACCCCAACTCCCACCACCACCAGCACCAACCCCACCCCACCCCACCCCACCCCACCCCGAGATTGCATTTTTCCATTTATTCTGCTGGCCCTCAAGGCTTCTCTACTGTCTCCCCCAACCCCTGTCCCATACCTGATCATGTTCCAACTTTCCCCTCCCTCTCCCCTGCCCCTCTCCCACCCAAATCCTTCCCTCCCTTTGCTTGTAAAAGTTTGTATGTTGCAGAATGGAAGGCCAAGAAAACAGTCCTAACAAGACCCGCCCTGGAGGATTCTGGGATACCTGATCCTGCTCAAACTGCTTCGATACCATTCCTCAGGAGACTTGCTTTCAGAACTGATCCAGCCAGAACTTCACTTAAGCCTGAACTTTCACAGCATCCAGAGCCTAGATAACAAATGCTACAGCTAGCTTTCTTAAGACTAATGATTTTCCTAATTTTCTTGAATTCCCACAAAGGATTCTATGTCCCAAATCAACAGAAAGCAATTATAAGAAGACTATTATCCCAGTCCTTTAAGTCGGGCTAGATGGTTTGGGTCATTTTATGAGTTATAGATATGTCGTATTTAGAGGAAGATTACAAATAATTATGGTCTTGCACAGGGAGGAGGGAGAATAGGAAGCTTAGACCCAGAGATTTCTATCTTCCCTTTCCTTTTATCTTTCTTTCTTAAATAAAGAGAAGGGAGTTGAGAAAAGGAGGCAGGAATACAGAATTATCACATAGAAATAATAGAATAAAAGGGCAGATTATTGAATCTACTCTTCAATTTAGAACTATACTATTCTCAAATGAAAATATTTTGGTTAGTATTGATGTGATTGTTGTATATTGATACAGGCTTAAGGTTTTCATTGGTATAAATCTTTGTATATTGATATGAAATGTAAGCATAATGCATATATATTTCAACTTTGTATAGGTATTATGCCTATGCAACTCTTTTCAAAATGCTAGGTTTAGTCCAAGTCCTTTTTATTTGTTTCTTTCTTTTTTATTTTTTGACAGGATCTCTCTACATATTCTAGTTGTCCTAGAACTTGATATGTAGACCAGAATAGCCTCAAACTCACAGAGATACACTGGCCTCTGCTTCCCACATGCTGTGTTAATAAAGGCGTGAACCACCACACCTGCCTTCACTGAAGTTTGGGTTTTGGTTTGCTTTTGTTTGTTTTTTTGTTTTGTTTTGTTTTGTTTTTTTTGGTTTTTTTTTTTCCGGAGCTGGGGACCGAACCCAGGACCTTGCGCTTGCTAGGCAAGCGCTCTACCGCTGAGCTAAATCCCCAACCCCTTGTTTTTTAATATAATAGTGCTCTATTTGCATGTATACCCACATGCCATAAGAGGGCATCAGATTACCTTATAGATGGTCATGAGCCACCATGTGGTTGCTGGGAATTGAACTCAAGACTTCTGGAAGAGCAACCAGTTGCTCTTAACCCCTGAGCCAACTTACCATCCCACTGCCCTCCAGTCCTTTTAATAGCTTCTATTGCAAACTGTTAAAAAAAAAAAACTATGAAATGCAAGTTAATAGTCAGACAGTCAACTCATAGTTGTATCAGATACTATTCTAGATCATCACATCATACATCCTGGGATGAGCACATAGTAAGTAGCTAGAGAGAGGCAACATTTGCTTGCTCAGATATGTTATGAAGAGATAGCATATCTATTCAAAAACCTTAAAGACTCACAGAATATGACATTTAAAGATGTTTTTATTGATTTCAAGCTTTTTTTTTACATGAAGACATGCCAACTCCTGACAACAACCCATCCAGCTTGGAAGAAGATGGTGAGCATTGAACAACCTCATTTGGAGATGGTTTCATTGACGGTAAGCTAGCCACCAGGCAAGGAAAATGTCCTAACTTCATCTGTAGACAAAATGCTTTACAGAAAGGACAACTGAATGCAGCAGGGAAGTCTATTGCCAAGCTCTGCCAAAACAAGGTAATCAAGTCTTTAATAATTTCTGTTTCACAAAAGGTCTATCAGATATACTGGGCCAGAAGGCTGAAGATAGATGCTCCAACTTTATAGAGTTGGTTTAGCTCTACTGGGTAGCTGTCTAGGAAGACAGCTGTCTGCCAATTCTTAGTCTTGGAAGCTGCTGCCCATGCTTCCTACTTACTCAGGTCATATTTATTCCTTCTCAGGTCTCTGATATAATTGAAGACTAGATAGTTATAGTCTCACAATTAAGCTTAAGTTGTTTAACATTTAAGATGTTTTTAGGTCTAAAATGTTCTTCAGGTAGTGAAATTATATGGTAAAAAAAGAGACCAATTTAGGTGCAGAGCTCTGATCTTACCAAAATAGAATAGATTATAGAATATTTCCTAACATTGCCAAGTACTATGAACAGGACATTAGGAATGTAAATCTCATCTAATAACTTAATAACTAATAACTTAATAACTTAATAACTAATAACATAATTGCTTCATAATTATTATTATTGTATTTAAGTTATACTTGAAAGAAAAAGAGCCTTTTATTGGACTAAAGAAGTGAATTTTAGAGAGAATACCTCATGTGTATACAGATGTGGCACCTGTCAATTATCAATCTGATGGCCTATGGCTTAGGCAAGAAATAGGAGGTGGGACAAATAGGAAGGAGAAAGTATTATAGGATAGATCCAGGTGGGGAAGATACACCCCAAGGAAGATGGGACAAAATGGATTCATGTTACCACAGGCAGTCAGCCATAGCAGAATGTAGATTAGAATAAATGGGATAAATTAAGTTATAATCTAATAAGAGAAAATCTAGCTATATAGCCAAGATATTTGTAAATATATTTTGAGTCCGAGTCTTATTTCTGGGAGCATAGGTCTGGGAGGAAGAATCAAACCAAACTTCTACAAAAATACAGGTAAAAGTACTCAAGATAAGTAACTATTCCAACAAAAATACAATCAAAGCTTTCCCCAGGGATAAATCCAACTGAAGACAAGTTCACAGTGCAAAATTATAAGATATCACAGCTCTGAGAACAGAAGCAAAAATCAAGGAGGGATTCATATCTATGAAGAGTTAAAATGATAGAATAATCTAAGATCAAAATTTCAAACTCTCAATGTCATCAATATACTAAAAGGTTGTTCTAGTCTACTCTCTGTTGCTAAGGTAAACACTAGTGCCAAAAGCAACTTAGGAAGAAAAAGACCTGGTTTATGGGTTACGCAATCCATCATGAAGGAAAGCCAAGTCAAGAACCTGGGGTCAGGAACTGAAGCAGAGTCCATGGAGAATTGTTGCTTACTGGTTTGCTCTCTGGTGCACATCCAGCTACTTTTCTTATACAACCAGACCCACCTAACTTTGTATAATACCTCCCTTGGTAGATGCATCAATTAGCTATCTAGACAATGCCCACACACCTGCCCACGGGCCAACCTGACAGAAGCAAATCTTCAATAGATGTTTCCTCTTCCCACATAACTCTAGGTTTGTGTCTAAACCTAACAATGACAAAAGTAAAAGAAAAAATAAAGGATTAATAAGACTGAGCTATTATAAAAAGGGTCACAAGGGAGAAAGGGGGAAGGAATATACAAAAGACAGCATTTTCTTTTTTCTTTCCTTTTTTTTCCTTTTTTTCCTTTTTTTTCCTTATTAACTTGAGTATTTCTTATTTACATTTTGATTGTTATTCCCTTTCCCGGTTTCCGGGCCAACATCCCCCTAACCCTTCCCCCTCCCCTTCACTATGGGTGTTCCCCTCCCCATCCTCCCCCCATTACCACCCTCCCCCCAACAATCACATTCACTAGGTGTTCAGTCTTGGCAGGACCAAGGACTTCCCCTTCCACTGGTGCTCTTACTAGGCTATTCATTGCTACCTATGAGGTTGGAGCCCAGGGTCAGTCCATGTATAGTCTTTGGGTAGTGGCTTAGTCCCTGGAAGCTCTGGTTGCTTGGCATTGTTGTTCATATGGTGTCCCGAGCCCCTTCAAGCTCTTCCAGTCCTTTCTCTGATTCCTTCAACGGGGGTCCCGTTCTCAGTTCAGTGGTTTGCTGCTGGCATTTGCCTCTGTATTTGCTGTATTCTGGCTGTGTCTCTCAGGAGAGATCTACATCCGGTTCCTGTCGGTCTGCACTTCTTTGCTTCATCCATCTAAGACAGCATTTTCTTATATTTTTGGTTGTGAGCCTAGCCTTTAACGGCTGAGCCATCTCTCCAGCCCAAGACAGCATTTTCTTAAATCAAAACTACTATGATTGAATACTTGTTTCTTTCAAAAATCCAGTGCTGAATTCGTAACATCCAATGATGGTACTAGTAGGTGAAACAGTAGATCATATAGTAGGTCAAACAGATCAGTAGTAGGTGAGACATCATAAGCAAACTAGTGTCCTATGAAAGCCCATTAAAAATCCTCTTGTAGGGGATACAGCAAAAACAACCTTCTTTGAGTCATGAAGTATAGTAAGCCTACCCAGAGCTCAACAATCCTCCCTGCTAACATCTTAATTTTGGACCTCCAAGACTGTGATGCCAGAGCTACAAGAAATAATCTTCTGCTGAACAGTGACTCTCCTTATGATATTTTTCAGAGCAAACTAAACAGGTGAAAATCCATAGTCAACGAAATAATTTGTTTTAACTAAGCAATAGACAATGACAGTAGCAAAAAATAAAATTACTTATATGAACGGTTCAGTATTAAGGTAGTCACCTCAGTCGTGGAAGCAAAAATAGCTAGGAAACACAAAGGGGAGAACGAGGCACCTTACCATATCATAAAGGGGTTCCAGAAAATGAAAGGAGATAATGATGAAATTTTCTGGAAATAAATAAAGCATGAGTCATGCAGTTTTAAAGGACACGCATTCTGGGAACTTTACAAAAGAAAAATGTCCTACGTCAGAGTAAGCCTAGAAAAGCAAAAGTAGACATGAGTTTTAAAGCTACCGAGAAGAAATGACTTTACCTCAGAACAGCAATCAGAATGATGGGAAACTCGTAATTGGGAAAAACAGATGCCACAAACAGTTGAAAAATACGTGAAAGGTTCTAACTAAAATAGCTGCGGGACTAGAATGGCCTGCTGTGCCCAGCTAATATTCAAAGCATGAGAGTGAACTACAGACTTTTTAAACATACCAAGAATAAGACTTTGTTCTCCATGAATCAACTCCATCTGCCCATTGAACGAGCCACTGAAAAACCAAACATTAGCAGAAAATCAAAACAAAGAGAGATGAACCGGGAAGTAGAAGTCATATTGAGAGAAAATTTGATTTCCATTTGCCAACATAAATAAATGTGGACTCTGTAAAATAATAAGCACAGTGACTAATTTTGAAGGGTTTTTTAATAACAGTGTGCCGCCAACGTAACTAAATAACCATAATATAAAGGATGGGATGTGTTCAGAAAAGAACTAAAACCATCTTAGCCGCTGGCATTTTTTTTTAGAAAAATCATGAGGTGAAAATAAATTAAATGGAGTTAAAAATGGAGAAATAAAGTTAAAATGTGTTTTTTATGAAGAGTTAACAATAAGATTATGCTCTTAAATAAGATTAATATTATTTTAAATGCATTTTCAAATATCATCCTCATAAACAGCTCAAGAAATCAAAGAGCAGCATATCCAGAAATGAAGAAAGTTAACTTATTTCCTTACCACATGTTTATGAGTTGGTTCACACAGAATCAATCATATTTAGTTAGCATCCAAGGTTAATATTTATTTTTATTAGCACATGTTAACTGTACAAATTAATGGGCTTTTGATATGACATTTTCATGTATTGTATACAATTGTACATACATTATATACAAGTATACATTGTATACTTTGCTCATAGTCACCTCCCTGTACCCTCTGTTTTCCCCAAACTCTAAAGTCCTTCATCAAAATAATCTCAGTAACAGAGACCAATAAGATGGCTCAGTGGGTAAAGGTGTTTGCCACCAAGCCTGCAAGTTTGATCCCTGGAATCCACAAAGCGAAAGGGGAGAAGCAACTCCTACAAGTTGTATTCTGAACTTTATATGTGTACCTTGGAACAGAAGGACCCACACATACAATAATAAGTAATAATGAGGATCTTAGTAATTCTTTAAACTTTCCAAATTAAAAGGAAATGCTTGTCCCAACACAAAAGAGGGGGGGAAGAGAGGGAGAGGGGCAGGGGTAGCGGGAGGGAAGGGAGAGGGAGGGAGGAAGGAAGGAAAGGTATATTTTCATTAAGAATTCAAAACTTTAAAAACCCCACAACAACAGCACTTCTAAGGCTGCTGTGACAGCTCAATGGTTAAGAGCACTGGTGGCTCTTCCTGACGACCTGAGTTCAATTTCCAGCCCCTGCATGGCAGTTCACAGTAGCTCCAATTCCAGGGGGTCCCCTACCCTCACACAGACACACAAGCAGGCACAACACTAATACACATAAAACAAAAATAAACTATTTTCTAAAAGATTCTAAAAATTAAAAAGAATAGCACTTCTTTGGAAGGCTGGGTCAATATCAATTGAGCTAAAGAGTCTGAGGTCAGCCTGGGCTACTTAACAAGACTCCATCTCAAGAAAAATGTGAATGGTATCTATTTGTTTCCCCCACCACAGGTTTTTAAAGTGTACTAAAATAATTATTATTAATTAGACAAGTCATTGATACCATTATTTCCCTACCATCAAGAAAGCTATTTGCAATGTGTACTCTCATCTGTGGAGACAAAGCACATCTATCAAATGATATTCTAATGGTTTCTAGCATGGGATGGTCACTATTGCCACAAAAGAATTGCTTCTGCGTGACTACAAGTTGCTAACATTCTAACTTTGTTTTTCTTTTGGGAGACTTAATTGCTACTCACAGAAGCCATTATTAAGATCCAAATAGAGAATGTTTAAATTAAAAAAATACCATGTTCATATTCAAGAATCACTGTAATTGGTCTATTAAGCAGCAGCTTTGCAGCAGGGCCTGCATTTTTATTTGCTTCATTACTTAAAACAAAATGGCAATTATTAGCTATACTGCGGTGACTAAATATTCAATTGTTTGCATTGTTGGTGCTAACGGTTTTGCATCGACTCACTGACAATTTATTCTATCCATTTACTAGCCATTTAAGTGATAGAAAGTGGTTTGGATGAAATCTCTGGTTTTTATAATGACTTAGAGAGAGAGAGAGAGAGAGAGAGAGAGAGAGAGAGAGAGAGAGAGAGAGAGAAAGTGGACTGCATCTGTCAAGGTAGAATGGGTTATAAACACTAACAATGTCCATGATCGTCAGGCTTATTTCTCCCTCCTCTACTGTCTGTTGACTATGCGTCGTCCCCACATAACCTTCACAGTAGAACTTAGATGATGGAAGAATTCTGTCTGGGACGATGCAAGTCTCTATGACTCAGAGACAAACAGCATGGAGAGTCATAAATCATCTGTTGGGAGGATTGTACAGAGCAATGTTTATTTTCTTGACCAAGGCAAGCCACATAAGCAGTCTTAAATGGAAAAATCCTCTCATGCGAGAGAAGTCACAGGGAGAGAGAGAGAGAGAGCACCAGGATATACTGAGTGAAGTCATACAGGACACAGCAGTGAACATACCAGCATTTGTTCTCATGTAAACAAGGAAAGGATCATTTCCACATATGACTTATATAAACAATTTCTTTCAATGTTTTTATGGAAGAGAAAAGGTGACTCTTGTTTAAGAAAAAAGTAGGCCAGGTGTGGTAGCACATGCCTTTAATTCCAGCCTAGGGAGGCAGAGGCAGATGGATCTCTGTGAGTATGAGGCCAGGTTAGTCTTCAAAGTGAGTTCTAGGACACTCAGGGCTATGTAGAGAGACTCTGTCTCAATTTTAAAAAAGAAGACAAAAAGGAAAACATTAGACAGCATTAACAAATAATGAAAAGTGATAGTCTACTGAAAAGTAAAATTTGGCTTAAAACCTCAATTGTCCCCTAACTTCATATTCAAAATGGAATGGAAAGAAATAGAATGCCCACTATCATAGAGAACTTTAAAATCCTGATCTTTGCAAGAAGGAAGAGGAGGAAGAGAAATAGCAAATATCAACGGAAATATAAGAAAATTTCAGTGTAAGAGACTGGCATTTCCAGCTCTTCTTGCACGAGGGATGTGTGACATGCTCAAGAGCCTGTGTTAGTTATGTTTCACCACTGTAACAAAATGTCTGATGGTGAGGAAAATGGCTCCGTATGTTAAGGTGTTTTCTGACGAGCCTTGTGATCTGAGTTGGGTTCCGTGGATCCGCATGGTGAGAGGAGAGAACCAACTCCCAGAAGTTGTCCCTTAACCTCAATGTTCATCAGCCATGCCATGGCAATGCATACACACACACACACACACACACACACACACACACACACACACACACATAAATAAATAACATAATAGTAAAATAAAATGTTAATACTGGACTAATACTAGCCACTCTTTGAAAAACATATACTTGAGAAAATAAGCATAAGAAAGGAATGATTTATATTGGCTCACAGTTTCTAAGGTTTCAGTCCAAGACCAGCAGGATCCAATGCTCTGATCATATCGCTAATTAAAATGCCATAGTGTCAAGAGCTATTCTATTTGCAATAGTCTTAGATTGAAGAAAGAAGCAAAAGAAAGAATCCAAGGATGATATACACCACCAGGGGCACACACAATCCCTCCAATAATACTGACCTCTGAAATTCCTTTCCCCAGTCATGCAATACGTGGTTCCATCAAGGAATTAAGTGACTGATGATGTCAGAGCCACCACTATCCAATCATGTCTCAGTATCTCAGTATCTCAACATCTAAAGACCAATCCTTTAACAAATCAGCCTTTATGGATATTTCATACCCAAACTAGAGCAGAAGCAGAGCTTTAAAATTCAAGTTTTAATTAATTTTGACAGTTCAATTCTGCTAAAATCAACATGTTGGCCAGTCTTATGATTTGCATTCCAAACTCTTGGAAGGAATATAATAAGCTAATGTTATTTATTTTAAGTCCTTAAAAAGTTTTAATGTTGTAAAGTATAGTAAGAAACCCCTGAATTCTTAAACCACCAGTATTTGACTCATCTTTCCTGTTTTTTTTTTTCTTTTTTCTTTTTTTCGGAGCTGGGGACCGAACCCAGGGCCTTGCGCTTGCTAGGCAAGCGCTCTACCACTGAGCTAAATCCCCAACCCCATCTTTCCTGTTTTTATTCAAGGAAGTAAATTGTTGATTTTTTTCTTCACATTGATTTACTGGAAGCAGGGATTGAACGTGTTGTCCAACAGTGCACATGGGGAAGGCAAATGACTTGCAGAAGTAAGCTCTATCTATCTACCACATAGGTTTCAAGGCTCAAACTCAGGTCAGTGGGTTTAGCAGTCAGGACCTTTACTGGCTGAGCTATCTCATGAACCCTCAAGTAAGTAAAGGTTCTTAGCAAGTCTAGTGAAGGTTCAGGGTCACAAATTAGAAGCCCCACACTCTTTGGTTTTTGTCCCCATATATCAATAATGCTTGACTATTCATAGCTTTGTAAATGTGGGGGCCGTAAAGACCCCTAATAGTTGCCATATTCAAAGCTAAAAAGATCTGACTTCAAAAGGCTTCTAACTTTTTCAGAAGTATGCATGGGAATTTCAAGAAAGATCAGGAATGTAAATAAGTTCCAGTCTAGGAAGGTGTCTCGATAGGAAAAGTGCTTTCTGTGCAGTCATGAGAACCTGAGTTTGATCCCGACTGTAGAGAGTGTGATGCAGTTGGTGTGCACTTGTAAACTCATAGGAAAGGCAGAGACAGATTACAAAGGAAGATTACGGGGCCTTTTTTGGTCAATCATTCTTCTGAATAGATAAGCTCCAGGTTCAATGAGACACTCTATCTTTAAACGTAATTCCTCAGTTAAAGCCACCCCAATGTCAACATTGTCTAGCCTACATTCACACATGCACACACACACACACACACACACACACACACACACATACACACACGAGTTAAAATGGATAGCCCACACTCAGGCAACATATTTCAAGGTCTAACATTCATTTCTCCATTGAAAGAACTCTTGGCTGTTCACTCAATAACCGCCATTGAGTCCCATCAATAAGCAACCCTCATTATTCTTCTAAGAAATTTAATGTCAGCTTTTCTCAAAGAATGTCCTGTAAATCAGTAGCTCTGTAGGGCTTAACTGGTGGTTAGGTGACATATGAAATAAATTGAAAAGCACTGAATTAGAATGTGGTCACTAACCAAAAAGTTCCCAAAACTACTAGAAAAAGAAAACCATGATACCTCAAGAATTACCAAGGAAGAAACACAACGTTCAGGACTTCCAAGACTTACTTGACTACTGACTCACTCTCATTTGTAGGACAGGTGAGAATATTGCTCCACAGAAGACACTTTGGAAAATGATAAAGTGGGCTTCAGCCGGAGAAGCAGGGAAGCGAAGTGCAGATCTTCACCTCTCCCTTCGCTCTTCCAAATCCAATCCCCCAGTCTCATTCCCAGCTTGGCAGCATTTGCTCATGTAGGATGTCATACAGGTGAGGGAGGGTACAAGATAGAATGAGGCCTGTCATTGGACGAGAAGGAAGGATGGGTGGGAGAAAAGTTTGAGGGAAGAGGAGGAGACTGGAATGGAGGAGACTAGAAGAGGAAGCCACGGAGAGAACATGGAGGCTGACGTTAAGTTTCCCCTCTGTGTATTTACAGGTTGTTATGAATGTTCTTAAGGGATGGATGTGTATAGGACTTTGTATGTTTAGGTGGGCAATTATATCTTATCAAATGGATCAGAGGTCATTGTGTTGTGTGTTGTTTCATGTGCAGATTTAAGTGTAAGAGAGTGTACAGCGGCTAGAGACACTGGGCTCCATGGAGTTGGGATGTGTTTCTGCCAAGATATCTAGCAGATATCTTGGGACACTGTGGTGTTGGACATAGCAGGGTAAAAGAAACCATTTTTTTTAAATAATTTTATAACAACATGCTCAGTTTTGGTCTCTTTTGCTCCTATCTCTAGTATGTTGAACTGATCTCCCTTTCCTAACGCCCCCCCCACTCACTACTTTATCTCAGCCCCAATTCTAACAGGTATTCCCTGGGAACCCACAGGCCACTTCAGTTGGGAACTCAGGTAGGCTAACTGCAGATCTTCCTATCTCACAACATTCCTCCAAATCCAGTCCCCTAGTGTCATCCTCTGCTATAGCCTGCTTTCACTCTCTATCCCTATTCCCAAGGGACTAAGCAGAACCTGGTGGAACACCCTGCTTTCCTCCATCCCCTCAGCCCCAACTCCCTTTCAACTCATCCCTAAGTGCTAGCTCCCAATACCTAGAAACACATTTAACCTTGAACTTCCAGTAGCCACACCTAACAGGACCAGGGAAAATTTTTCTACTAGGCAACATCTAGCCACCACATTCTCCTAAGAACTAGAAAAGGCAACAGAAACCAAGGAACAAAATACCCACTCAACAAAAACAAGACCACGTATCAGCCACTAGACTTAAAATCTTCCCAAACCCAGATGCCTAGATACAATAACAGCCAAGACAACACGTCTTCACTGGAGTCCAGCAACCATACACAGTAACTGCTGAGTATTGCAACATAGCTGAAACATGAGAAAAAAGGCCTTAAATAAAATAGGTATGTGGGGGTTGGGGATTTAGCTCAGTGGTAGAGCGCTTGCCTAGCAAGCGCAAGGCCCTGGGTTTGGTCCCCAGCTCCGAAAAAAAAAACAAAAAACAAAAGACAAAAATAGGTATGTGTTCCTAAATCTGTAAATACAACTGCACAATCCATACAATATTACTCTATATATGCTAGCATAGCCTCTGTACTGGCTGGTTTTGCATGTCAGCTTGACACAAGCTGGTGTTATCACAGAGATAGGAGCCTCCCTTGAGGAAATGCCTCCATGAGACCCAGCTGTAAGACATTTTCTCAATTAGTCATCAAGGGTGGGAGGGCCCATTGTGGGTGGTGCCATACCTGGGCTAGTAGTGTTGGGTTCTATTAGAAAGCAAGAAAGCCAGTAAGAAACATCCCTCCATGGCCTCTGCACCAGTTCCTGCTTCCTGACCTGCTTGAGTTCCAGTCCTGACTTCCTTTGGTGATGAACAGCAGTGTGGAAGTGTAAGCTGAATAAACCCTTTCCTCCCCAACTTGCTTCTTGGCCGTGATGTTTGTGCAGGAATAGAAACCCTGACTAAGACAGCCTCCCATCTTCCTGTTTCTCCTCCTTTGGTTCTAGACAATTTCACTTCTACTTTCATTTCATATATATATATATATATATATATATATATATATATATATATATATATATATATATATATATTCATGTCTTTAGGTATCTATGTAAAAATCTGGGACTCACAAATGAGAAAACATATTTGTTTTTCCGAGGCCCCTTTATTTTGATTAATTCAATTATCTCCAATTGCATCCACTTTCCTGCAAAAGACATAATTTTACTTTTCTTTGCAACTGGGAAAAATTCCACTGAGAACATACCCCACCCTTTCCTTACCCATTCTGCAGCTGGGCACCTACACTGGTTCTATAACTTGGCTATTGTGAATGGCACTGGGATAAACGTTGATGTGCAAATGTCTGTGGTATGTTGACTTGAACCAGAAGTATTATAATAGACCATACTGTACAGGTAAAGATCTACTTTTTGGAGAAACGACCACACTGATTTCCATAGAGGCTGATACAGTTTACACCCCCAGCAGCAGTGCACACACCACACCAGTACTTACTGTTGCTTGCTTTCTTCATGGCTACGATTTTGACAGCTGTAAGGTAAAAATCTCAATGTAGTCCTGATGGGTAGTAAGGTTGACCATTTTCTCATCTTCACTGGCCATTCCCAGTCCATCTGTTGTGAACTGTGTTCATTTTAAGCCCATTTTATTGACTGAGTTTCTTATTTTCTTGTTGTTTAGTTTTTTTAAGTTCTTTTTCTGCTCTAGATATTCATCTATTAATCCTCTGTCATATGTAGAACTTTCAGAGGAGCTTCCATATAGTCCCAGGTCTAGAAGTCGATAAAGTAGGCATACAAACCAAACCACTAGTGGTAATAAACTATAAATTTATTTTAAAACAATGTTAGTCCATATACAATCTCCTACTTATTAAATATGATAGCTGTGCTTGTTTGCTTTTATATAAAGAATTAAATCTCAGCTGAGTATTTCATACTGCAGAATGCTCTTTAATATTTTCCAGGGTTGATCAGCATCTTTAATAATTATCAATGCTGAGAGTGTGGCTTTGTGCAAATACATAGTAAAAAAAACAGAAGTGTATTTAAGGCCATTGTAAAAATAGTTGAAAATTCTGTCTTAATTCCAAGCCAAATGTATTTTTTATAAAATTCAAGTCAGCAACTCAAACAGCACTTATTTAAATCAAATATTTCAACATAACATAATCCAAGAATTACTAATTTGAAACTTACATGATGAGGAGTGACAGTAGGAAAATATTGAAGGTTTTTCTTTCCATAATTAAACCATTATTTTTAAGATCTGAGAATTTTTATACACATGAGTGCACATACACACACACATACACACACACACACACACACACACACACACACACACACAAATACCTCCATTCACAGCATACAATAGGGTTGATTCTGAGCCAAGGTATTAGCATTATGTAAGGGGAAGCCATGCTCTGTGCAAAGTGTTCATGATAGGTCTTCTCAACCAAGACTATTGTTAAGTCATGTGACATAACATAGGTGTTACCAGAAACACATTGGATTCATTATGTGTTGGATTTGGAATTGATTTTTGATCATTACACTCTCTGGATCTTTTAACTGTTGCCATATTGTTCACAAGCCCCAGATTAGGTTACAACACCTCATATAGTAACACAACCCATATTTTAAGACCTATACTCTGATCGAAGCACTGCTGTGGAAGCCTTCTATTTGGAGTCCCTTCAGCTAGATCAGTGGTTCTCAGACTGTGGGTTGCCACCCCTTTAGAGTCACATATCATATATTTACATTACAATTCATAACAGTAGCAAAATTACAGTTACAAAGTACCAATGAAAATAATTTTATGGTTGGTGGTCACCAACCGTGAGGAACTGAAATAAGGATCACAGTGTTAGGAAGGTTGAGAACCACTGCTCTTGACCTTTCCTGAGTTCGATCTCAATATAGAACCCAGAGTGACTCTAACACATATGTAAAGATTACTTCCCTTTCAACCCTGGCATTTTCCTTCATGTACCAGAAACACTTTATAACAGTAAGTCTTCATAATATTGTCAGACTGTGTATGATTTGTCTTCTATGCCCTCATAATTGTCTCTTTCAATTATTGCCCCTGCTTTCATCATACCACTTCAGACTCTTTACAATCTCTCAAATATGTCAACTATGCTCCCACCCTAGAGCTTCTATAATTGTACCTCCATATTTGGATCATCTCGTCTTAGCACATCTTTCTGTATGCTCGCACCCACGTGATATCTTACCCTTCAAATCTGTGTTCAAGTATATGGTCTACCTTCCCGATCACCACATTGAATACTACAATCTTGCTCTAGTCTTCTCCACATTGTGCCTGCTGTCTCTTCTCTGATCTATGGTTTTATTACTTTTTTATACTCAACTCGATTGTGTTATAACTTATTCACTTACTGTATTTATTGTGTTCTTCCCCTATAAATTTGGGTGTATGTAGTGTGATTTTCATCTGTGTGTGGGTGCATGTATGTCTTCGTGTGAGCATGTGGATGGTGGCCAGAGGTTAACCACACGTAGTTTCCAACAGGGTGGCCATTCGTCTTGTTTTTAGAGACAGGGGTCTCTCACGGTGACCTGGGTCTCACCTAATTAGGCCAAACTGGCTGGCCAGTGATCAAGGGAGATCTATCTATCTCTATCTCTCAGCACCAAGATTATAAGTGGATGCTACTATGCCTACCTTTTCACATGAATTCTAGGAATAATGATTAAAACAACAAAATTTGGAGTCTATCAAGATTTCTCAGTGGATAAAAATACTTGGTGACTAATTCTGATGATCTGAGTTTGATCTCTGGAACTAACAAATTAAAAAAAAACTGACTTGCAAAAATTTTCTCCTGAATTCTTCATGCATAGTATCACATACACACAGACATGCAAGTACATGCACACATGAGTGTGTACACACACACACACACACACACCAATAATAATAATAATAACGATGGTAGTGGTGATAATGATAGTGATAATTTTTTAATAAAACAATCAACTTTGTATACACAGACTGAATTTTGACTGTGGCTCTACCATTCGTTACCATCTCTCTGAGCAACTATTTCTGCATCTTGGAAGTAAGAATCATGGTATCTAATTCACAAAGTGTAGTGCTTTGCCTAACGATAAAAAGAGGCCATTATTACAGGAAGCAGAACTTCTGGAAGCAAGATATGGGATGTGATGACCTGCCATGTAATTTGAGAGTACATTAATGTCATGTTAGACAACAGAAAATGGAGAAGAAAGCCGGCTTAAGCTCCCATACATAACTAAATGTGGAGCTTGTAAGCTATTTGGCAACAGCATATTAGGAAATTTAAAATGGATGAAATGTGACCATCTTCTACACAGTTGAATTGATGAGTAACACAGATAACAATCATTATAGCAGTTGACCACCCTGATGGTTTGAAAGTGAGGGTTTGGCTTTATAGAATGTATAAAATATGTCCATGTGTACTATAAAGCGTTTTGTAAAGAGTGCTTCAGAATCAGTCCCAAGGTCGTTCCAGTTGTCTCCAGTTCATGCATTCCAGAATGTCATCATTGACTTTGCACTTGACATTCTTCTCTGAGTCTGTTAAACTGTCCTTGGCAGCAAGGAGAGGCCATATGGTGCCCATCCATATGGATGGGCTGGCTGAATTTTAGAATCTTATTCCCTACTGATGCCCCTGTTGTGTGAATAGAATAACTTCTATTTAAGAGGGAAGATACACAATTCCAGACTTTCATAGTATGTCAGATAGAAAAGAGCAGAGACCTGAAGATGGGGTTTAAACAAAGAAGTTATGGCAGATGCCTCCAAAACACTGGTTCATATTTCATATGCATGTCTTCTGTGTGTCTGTCTGTCTGACTGACTGACTCTGTGTGTGTGTGTCTGTGTGTGTGTTTGTGTGTGTCTGTGTGTCTCCCCATCCCACCATTTTTTGAGCTATGGCTTCCTTTCTCAAGATTGCTTTATATGCACAAAGTGACTACTACAACTTCAGGATTTCCTCATTTTAAATTGAAGAACAGAAAAGATAAGGAACAAAGGACTCATGCCAGCTAATTTGTTAGCCCATATAAAAGAACAATATCCAAAGATTCACCTAATAACTTCTCTTTGAATTTCGTTAGATAGAATTTAGCAATTAATAATACTTCTCATCTCCCAGGCAGTCTGAGAAATCACATATATTTCAGCTAAGCATGTGCTGCCCCAATAAAATCAGAGTTCTCTATAAGGAAATAAGGAGATAATGGTTATTAAATAGTTTTCTAGCTGTCTCTTCTCCAGAAAGATTTTAAATTCTTCATTGGACAGAGGATTCAAAAAAGATGACTGTCATGCTTCCTAATGATTTTCCAGTTACCTTAACATTAACCTAGAAACTAAAATCCTTCTATTACTACCTGTTGAGTACCTATTTGATACTAATTAAAATATTCCATCCTTTATCGAGGCTTGTTATGACACAAGAAGTAAACAACTCCCAAGTCTAAGAAGTTCCTGAAATTTACAAGACTCACAGGTTCCCCTCTCCAAGGTTTATATGAGCAGTAGGAATGATAGGGAGAGACAACACTCCAGTTTGACTAACTGCCTGCAACCTACCTGCAAACAGCTCCAAAGATGCAGTTCTTTGTTTAAGTCATCACCCAAGCAAGGATGGAATTTTCTATGATGAAGCTGCTCTTCAGTCACCTATGCTCCAGTAAGTAACTCCTCATCCATATTCTTGTAAATAATGTCAATTAGCTTACTGGTTCACCAAATTGGACTCTATTGAAATTACTTTGGTCTGTCATTGGTTCCCTATCTGGAATAAGTAAAACATCTGTTCATCCTTTCCCAGGAAAGTCACAAACTCAAGGTGGCGCTGTCAAGAAGTTATTTCTAAGACATCCTACACATTGATGCCTACAGTACTACTGCTCTATATCACCCCTTGCTGATGAGATCTTCATTTGTATAACTGTTATCTCTCCCTGGGCATTGTGGGAAACATTTCACAGACCCTATCACTACAAGTCATCATTGTTGCAATGTCCCCTTGTGTGACCAAGGACCTTGACTGCCTCTTACACTCAACACAATACATGCTGTAAACTGGTGTTTGGGGAGTTATATTTGTTTTGTGCTTCAAAAACTCTTTAAGAATGCTTTGAGCACTCATTAGCTCTTTTGTGTCACCAGGGAGATATTTGGGTACATTTTACCCCTGCTAACAATTTCTAAGGATACCATTCCAATTTACTAAATGATCCCCCAGTTGCCTGGGTGAGTTATACAGTTTCAGAGAGTACCTTACTTACTCCCATGCAGTACTCCATCCACTCAGAAAAACTGGCTTCAAAAACCCATTATAAAATTCCTGTTGTTGCTAATTCTTTTCTCATACTACCTGAGGAATGTAAACATTTCAAAGGCAGCAATTTGTCCTAAAGGCCAGTGCCAAATGCTTGAGACAAAGCTATGAGACGTGTGAAGTACGCATTCATGGGAACTCACACCCCACCCAAAGGACATCTTTCTTTGTCTTTCATTTCTGCAATCTTGTTCTCTGAACACAACAGAACCCACACCAATTTCATGACAGACAAGCCCTTAATTTTTGGTCTGACTTCCTTTACTTCTGTGTGGAGATGGCTCTGTGGGGCTTTCAAGCTGCCAGATATAATCCATTTTGGCCACAGAGTCTTGAGAGGACAACTGCCACAGAATCCGTGCTGTCAGATGAAAAATCCATAGAATGCAAATGCAAAATCTTGCAGCGGTGATGAGCAGGGAGTTCTCCCTCCCCGGGATGGAAAGAGTACAACGTTGAAGCTGAAAAGACTAGGACAACAAATGACACAAGCCTCTGTGGACACAGCCTCAGCTGGTCATAAGGGATGACTCCCAAAAGCTCTGTGTCTTCACATCTCCCCTGTCACCCTCACTGACATATTTTCAGGAGAAAAAAAAAAAAAAGGCCAAACCACCCTTCATGAGGATATGCTGATTCAGACAGACAGCTAAGCCAGGGTGCCTTTGTTGAAAACACTCTCTGGAACGAAATGAGTTCCCCTGTGGTCTGCTGCCCTGGTGCTGTTAAACTGAAACTAGAGAATCTCGGAGTTGCTAAGAGATTGTCACACTGCTGCAGGAAGAATTTACACAATTGGCGCCCTCGGGCAAGCAGTGCTGAAACTGTCAATATTCAGGACTGTGTAATTTTTTCAGCTACTTCTTCATTCTGGTCTAAGTGGAGCACAGCCTGCTCTCCACACTTGCACAGTCAGCATCGACAGCATGGCCAGTTCTGAAGAAAGGCTGAGCCCAGGGCGACACTAGGAAGGAGGCAGACTGTCAGCACTAAAGCTGTGGACAGCTCCAGGGATAGATGGACCACACTTGGAAGGCTAGCCCAGACGATGCAGGAATGCAGAGAGAGCTCAAGATACTGTGAGTCACCACAGAAAAGGGGAGAGGGACTCATTGAGCACCCCAAAAGTGGGTTTGTAATGGAAAAACAGATCAGGACAGAAGCAAGGGCTAGGGTAGCTGCTACCCAGTTTGCTTTGCTGCTAATCAGAACTTACATCCAAAATCCCCAACTGAGGGGGCAAAAGGATCATCATATGACATCACATATTTTGCCATAGTTCAGCATCAGATTAAAAAACCATGTGACTCATTCAAGTACAGTAGTCTTTCAGCTGGCTTCCATATCTCTCCTCCCTTTTTATTTCCTTTCCTCCATTCTTCTGTTAAAATGACTCACTATGACTGGTGCCACACACCAGACATCCAAAGCCACAACTCAAATACGCGTGCCATCCAGGGTTAGGAGAGAGCAGAAAGTATGTCTTGGAAGGAAACCAGTGAGAAAAGGAAAAACAAAGAAGATATGCAGGGGCAGTGTGGAAGAGACGCCAGGTGAACTCAGGAGAGACAGGAAAGCAGGATAGCTACCTGACACCCTTCCGAGTCCCAGACAGACCTTGTGGTTATTCCTGCATGTGGCTTCTCCTGAACACTTAGAATCTATCCTGAAAGGTTTGACCCAACGAGTCTCCCATATTCTGCATATACCTCATTGCTGTAATGAGCCAGTTGTTCCACACTCTTTGCAGTGAAAGAACAAAGTGAACTGGGTCAGCAAGACGGCTCATTGGGTAAAAGTACTTGCTATACAAGCTTGACGGCAGGAGTTTGATCTCCGTAACCCATAGTGGAAGGAGAAAAAAATGACACCTAAAAGTTGTCCTCTAACTTCATACCAAGGCGCACACACACACACACACACACACATCTATACACACACACATATATGCACACACACATACACATCTATACACACACATATATGCACACACACATACACACACACATCTATACACACACACATATATGCACACACACATACACATCTATACACACACATGTATGCACACACACATACACATCTATACACACACATACATGCACACACACATACACATCTATACACACACACATATATGCACACACACATACACACACACATCTATACACACACACATACATGCACACACACATACACATCTATACACACACATGTATGCACACACACATATCTATACACACACACATATATGCACACACACATACACACACACATCTATACACACACATATATGCACACACACATACACATCTATACACACACATATATGCACACACATACACACACACATCTATACACACACACATATATGCACACACACATACACATCTATACACACACATGTATGCACACACATACACATCTATACACACACATATATGCACACACACATACACATCTATACATACACATGTATGCACACATGCACACACACATATACACACACATATATATGCACACATGCACACACACATTATACACACAATGATAGTATTTTTTACAAGAGCGAATATCATAAATACGCCCATGCACTCGTCCAGAACCAGAGAGCCATCCGAGATCAACTAGCGTCAGTTGGAGGAAAGCAGCCCATACAGGTCTCTCTATTTCACTCAAAGCCCTCACAATCTCTTGTGGTCTTGCTGGCCTACTGTGCCTTGGGCTTCCTCCTGAACCCCAATTAGACTGGCTTTCGATTTCTAGTCTTCCACTCTGCATAGTTTTCCTCTCCTTCGAAGGCTCTTCTTCCTCGTGTTATTTACTTCCTTATAAGGCCAGCCTGCTGCAGCCCATCCTGCTCATAGCTCATAGCTTCTTGATATAGATTCCTCCTATTCTAGACCCCTCTGAGCGCTAACTGTACTTTCTAGTTCAGCTTCAAAAGAAAGAATAGGATTAGTCCTGTTCATTCTTTGGCACCAGGCCAGAGGCTGCTGGCCAGCCTCTGATTTGACTATTCTTGGATCAAAGCCCACCTATTATGCAAACAATAGGGCAGGGCCACGTAGCATAAAACTCAGTGATCCAGGACTGCCGGATCAGCCCATGATAGGCCCTTTAACTGACACATTTCACTTAATGACTTCTCCTTACCATCCTCTGTTGTTCCCAGACAATCATGTGCTAAAGCCATCTATCTTGTAATATTGGTTATATTTTTATTCATTTTAGTAGTTTTCTAAATTTTTCCTGAGTAATATTTCAAATTTTTATAATCAGAAACATTCCATTAAGTATTAAGGGAAAAAAAAGTGTCCTTTCATCCGTATTCTTAGAGTTCTACTGCTGTGAATACGCTCCATGACTACGGCAACTCATAAAGGACAAGAGTTAATTGGGGCTCGCTTACCGTTCCAGAGGTCTGGCTCATTGTCATCATGGTGGGAGGCATGGCAGCATATAGGCAGACATGGTGCTAGAGAAAGAGCGGAGAGTTCTACATCTCGATCCACAGGGAGCAGGACCTGCTGTGTGCCACTGAGCATGTGAGACCTCAAAGCCCATTCCCCTCGTGACACACTTTCTCCAGTAAAGCTACACCTACTACAACAAGGCCACACCTACTACAACAAAGCCACACCTACTGCAATAAAGCCACACCTACTGCAACAAAGCCACACCTACTACAACAAGGCCACACCTACTGTAGCAAGGCTACACCTGCTGCAACAAGGCCACACCTACTGCAACAAAGCCATACCTACTGCAGCAAGGCCACACCTACTGTAGCAAAGCCACACCTACTGCAGCAAGGCCACACCTACTGTGACACGGCCACACCTACTGCGACAAGGCCACACCTTCTAATAGTGCTATATTTAAACCACCACAAAAGAACAAATGAATATTGAGCAACTATCATCTCCATGCTAAACACTGTAGAGATGCTCTTTTATTTGCTGGGAAAATCTCTTAGTGGATAAGAATACTTGTTCAATGTGCATGAGGATCTGAGTTAAAATCCCCAGCACAGACATACAAAGCTGGGCATGATTGCATATACCTGTAACATTTCAAGATGGATATCGGCAGATCCTGGAAGCTCACCTGCCAGACAGTTTCATATAAACAGTAGTAAGGTGGAGAGGGAAAAAATTAAAAATGAACCCAAGTTCTTCTAGCTCTGGTCCCACATGTGTATGTCTAGGAATGCTCACTGACACAGACATAGACCACACGCACGCGCGCGCGCGCACGCACACACACGCACACACCCACACACACACACACACACCACACACACACCACACACGAAACTGTCTCTTCATGGAGTATAAATCGTCTGACAAGGACTGAAGAGGTTATGGTAGATAAATGCTTTCCAGGGCTTTCTTCTTCCCATGAAGAACTGTGTTCACATCCCCAGCCTTGGCTTCCATATGCATAGGCGTATATACACGTGCACGTACATACATACACATGCCAATAAAAAAGAAAAAAAAACAAGTGGTCACATAATTTATCAGATGAGAACACTTCTGAGAGTGAAGGAGAGTGCTGTCTGAGATCAGAGCAGATGTCCGGGTTCGATCGCAGCCTCAGGCTCCTGCCACCATGATAGAAACCTCTCCTCCCCTGCTTCCCCCACCAAGATGAATAATGCCCTCGACCACCAGTGGATGATGCCTTCCAGTGTAAACCAAAATAAATCCTTTTTCCCTTAGGGAAAAAAAATTAAGATCAGGACCTGGCATGTAGCCCAGTGATAGAGTGCTTCCTCTACCTAGCATGTTCAAGGCCCTGGGTTTGGTCCCCAGGACTGCAAATAAATAAATATCATTTCAGGACTAAACTGAGACTGGGCTGAGCTGACTCAGGCATGTGGGGAATGCTTTGGTGGAACTGCACATTTCAACTGAGAACTACCAGATATGAGGCCCCAATCCCCCGACCCCTTAAACATTAATCAAGAGATTTAAAGAATATGTATATATGGAGACAGAGAGGTCCCTCAAATCTCAGCTTCTTCCTCCTACACTTTAGGAAACATTCCGGATTCCAGTGCAATAAGAGGAACCAAGGACATGAGGAATGCGATGAGTGTGTTCTAACAGGCATAAATCACTCACACACATGACAGCTACACAATTGGATGCGTTCGCCCCATGATCAAAGTTAATATGACACTAAATTCTGCAATATGGGCATTATTACACTCACATACTTGCACAGCAAACAAGATCAATCTGTCTCTGTTTGAATTTTTTTGGTCAAGGTATCAGGTCCAATGATAGAATTCAAATTGGGTCCCATTTGTCATGGCTAAATTCCCTACATCAATCCATCTCTTAAAATTTTACATTTAGAAACTCAAGACACTGGCACTCTATGACCTCATGTTCCTCTTTAAAATACAGGTCAATAGCTGTGGGTCTTCTGTAAAACTCCTTCTTCCACAATCTTAGCCCCTCTGCTTACCCCAAGCACAAAGGGAGAATGAATTTCACCGGATATTGCTTCTTACAACAGTTTCCATGGTTCTTGTGTAGGTGGTATCTGAATTCGCCATGACATTTGAAAATGAGAATTTTTTGAAGGCGATTAAAGAAAAATATCTGGAGGGTACCATTAGCCCAGGGGGTTAAAGAAAAAAAAATACTCAAAATGCCAAAAAGTATTTCTAACTAATTTTCTGCCAATTGAGTCAGAGTAATTCTATTGATACCAGATTAGTTAATTAAAGTAATATGTCAAATTCTGTCTTGACAAATAACATCACAACTCAAATATCTATTCACTTTAATGGATTTGACCTGCATCTTCTTTTTTTTTTAACCATGAATTGGAAAAACGCATATTTTCCCCCAAAGATGGTTTTTTGATGTTTATTTGAGAGTTTTTTTTTCAGTAGTGATGTCTATACTTGCCGCCCAGAGATATACACTTTGAATCAAAGTCACAAGAAGAAATAAAAAGGGCTTGAAACAAAGTCACCCCTAAGATATATTTTTCCCTGCCTTGTGTTAGCAAACTTCATTTACAAACTAGCACTAAAAGAATGTCAAAAGAATTTTTCACAACACTATCAAAAATTCTATTGTGTCTGGGAGGCATCTCTGCAGCAGAGCCCCATTGCATCTTTTGAAACAAATGTCTTGGAGGACCTGTGTGGGAGGGGCTGCAATTGGAAGACCCTTCTGAGATAGAAAAATCTCTTTTTATCCTAAGAGTCTTTGTTGAAACAAAAGACGTTCGTATCCTGGAAATGGCTGAAAATTATTCACCTTTTGTGTCCTGCATACTCAAAACCTGAGAGATGGGAAGAACACATATGGGAGACAGAATGGTTTTTAAGATGTGAACGTTTGGGTTCAGTACATAAGCAGAATGGGTAATTTCCTTTAATATAAGAAGGAAACAGAATCCTTTTGTCCCGGATAAGTTAAGTGACAGATTCGTCCAGGACTTGCCCCACTCTTCCCATTTGGATCTCAAGCCTCAATTCAAACCAGTGTTTTAAAATACTTAGGGTCTTTATTCTCCCTCCGTTTCTCCCATTAACAGCAAAATATAATCTTCTTTCATGTTGAGTAGCTGATAACAAAAACTGGCTAGCGTGAGAATGCCCCACTGACTTCACAGTCGGCTTCACAGAGCTGAGCTGGAGAGAAATAAATGCAACTATTTACTGTCTCCTGAATTATGGATTTTAGAGTAGTGTTTAATAAAGAAAAAGAATTATTTAAAACAGCTCCATTGAATTCTGCACATGCAGAAAACGAACAGGTCACTGGAACTGATAACGGATTTTGTTGGGAGAGTTAAATTGAAATCTAATGATAGTTTGGAAGCTGGGATGGTTCCACCAAGACAAATCCCAGCACGGCCTGCATGCTAGCAACCTGGGAAGTATAATTATATTTTTAAGTGGTTAATTTTTTTTTTAACTTGAAGCTTTAGATAAGGAACTTTTCCTACTTCTCTGGCCTTTATTTAAGCTTCGGGGTTCACGGGGGTAGCTCTCTGAAGGGTGCCTCTTCATCTCCCAATTCCTCAGTTATTCAGAAATCTGGGTCATCTTCTGAACCGAACTGTGAGTCACTGGAGTTCTTCGGACCATGGCTGAGGTAGTGGGAGCACATGTCCCTTGGTTTTCATCTGTTCGAGCTTTCAGATTTGCGGCTAGCCCGCTAGCGTTGGAAGCTCTGCTGGCTGATTACGGGGAGCCGGAAGCAGCTTCTGATTTGGGGCAGGATAAACTAAGCGTCACACGGAAGTGCTAGGTGATCCCAAACGGGACTGGACGCAAGCATCCACTGACTCAGACGGAGGTCTGGGGATTCTTACAGATGTGGATTCCTGATCCGGAGTTGTAAGCGGGAGCCAGGAACGGAAAGAGAGAAGGGTCTCCTGGGCAGAGGGCTTAGCTTCCTTCCAAGGTCTAGACAACTGAGAAAAACCGGGTCTAGAAGAGCTAAAAGTGGTTCACTGAGATTGATGCATGGATGCACTGCGGGCAGGATAATCTTTGTTGGCCTTTGGGTATCCTACTCATTCACTCCTTCCCGACAGCCTGGAAATATAAATTCCAGTGCTTTTACTTTATTTTGCATTCCAGAGAGTTTGAAAGTGTCCAGACTTTCAGTGTGAAACCATGACTAGGCCCAAGAGAAACCAAATAGATGATGCTTTTCAATTAGGTAAAATAATTCAGTACCTATCGATGATCCGATGTGTTCAGCATGCGGACACAAACATTATACATCTGTTTTTCTATTTCCGTTCTCTCTAACATTCCCCTCCTTACTCTTGGCTAGATTTCTATCCCAAGCTTGAGAGTAGAGAGTGGGAGAAGGAATGTATAGGGTGGTAGATATAAGAACATATTAATTTCTGAAAGCTAATTGTAGCCCACTATGTGCAGAAGTGTCTCCTTCTACACCCTAAACCATTTAAATAAAATAAAAAAATAAAGTCTTTCTGTCCACAGGGCCAAATCTACAAATAGCCTGTTGGGACTTAAGCTCGAAGTCTCCAATTTCCAGATATCTGCTCTGAGTACAGTGACTCCCTTTTTTTCTGTCATGGCTTTCCCTTCTCTCACCTTGTCTGGAAATACAGACCCCAGCCCCATACACACCCTCTATCTGAGGAAGGTCTCATAACCCTTGGCAAACCTACAAGTTCAACTTTTCTTTCTTCTTTCCCAATAAGAACCCACCCAGCAAGTACTTGAGATTCTTGGAATGCCTCTCCACCCAAATGGAATCATTCACATGAAAACTCCTTCCCACAATCCAAGGCTCGTATCCAAGCTCTTGGTCACCCCAAATAAAGTCTATGCACACCAGTTGTTTTGCTGAAGACTGTCTAAGAGAGCTGTACCACTGAATAGCATCTAAACGATCTGTAACAGCTGTAACGCTAACATCTTCCTTGGAAAAGGCCTTCCTCAGTCTCCATGTTCCCACCCTTACACCCCTGCACTTATTCTCGGGATCCTGTAGACCCCACCTGTTATGGACTCTGCTTCATCCTTCCACCCCAGTGTGCAGTGGCACCTGGACACCCTGAGAGAGAAGGCGAAGGATGATGAACCACACGTAGTCCCCAACAGGCACACCACAATTAACAGTACTGCTCGTTGATCAAACTCCATCGTCTGAACCAGAACTTTCCTGTGGAATGAATAAAACAGTTTGACCTCTCAGGTGGACAGTTCAACAGTATATAGCCAATAGTTTATAAGTTGACATACCAATAGTGCCAAACTTCTTGTTCTTAGGAAGCTGCCCTTAAAGAATAAATAAGGACATACATGAAGACTTGGCTGAACATCATTGGGTTTTGACGATCATTGTAATAAACATTTAGGATGTCTAAATCTTAGCCAAAAGCAGTCCCATGGTGACCAGTTTTGAGTTACTGACATGAAGTTGTGGACACAGAAAGGTCTGTGCCTGCTCCCTCCCGCACAGCACTGAAGAGAAACCACATGTGGGGTTTCTGTGTCTTTGGTTGGTTGGTTGACTGGAGTTGATCTCCTCTTTGTTTCTTTTCTTATCTGACTATTATAAAGAGTCTAGGTGTGTGATCCTGGGCTGACTTAGACCTTGCTAGGTCCCCAAACTTGTAGTGATCCTCCTGCCTCTGCCTCTGAGTGCTGGGACTGTAGGTATGCACATCAAAGCCAGCAACTCTTGTTCCGTTTTCTATTTTAGAACCACAACACCTGCCTGTCACGCATTCACCACACCACCTGACTCTCAGCCTGTGACTCCGGTTGCTCTCATGGCAATGCCCAACTGCAGAAGGATCCAGAAAGAGAAATTGTTCTATTGATAAACACAGTGATGTTCTCCACAGTACCAAGCCCCTGGGTTTCCTCTTTCACACTCATAAAATCCACTGGAAACAAAGTTTGTCCTTTCCCTAAATGAAAAGCGATCATCATTATACTCAAAATAATTGTTCATTCTCACCCAGTACAACTAAGGTAAACAAACAGCTTACAAATTTAAAAAACAAAACTTATTTCAGGATGATAGGCTTAGAAATGTCTGGTTTTATTTCTATTAATTTGCGTTTTCTAATTTTTTTTTGATTTTTTTTTATTAACTTGAGTATTTCTTATATACATTTCGAGTGTTATTCCCTTTCCCGGTTTCCGGGCAAACATCCCCCTCCCCCCTCCCCTTCCTTATGGGTGTTCCCCTCCCAACCCTTCCCCCATTGCCGCCCTCCCCCCATAGACTAGTTCACTGGGGGTTCAGTCTTAGCAGGACCCAGGGCTTCCCCTTCCACTGGTGCTCTTACTAGGATATTCATTGCTACCTATGGGGTCAGAGTCCAGGGTCAGTCCATGTATAGTCTTTAGGTAGTGGCTTAGTCCCTGGAAGCTCTGGTTGCTTGGCATTGTTGTTCATATGGGGTCTCGAGCCCCTTCAAGCTCTTCCAGTTCTTTCTCTGATTCCTTCAATAGGGGACCTATTCTCAGTTCAGTGGTTTGGTGCTGGCATTCGCCTCTATATTTGCTGTATTCTGGCTGTGTCTCTCAGGAGCGATCTACATCCGGCTCCTGTCGGTCTGCACTTCTTTGCTTCATCCATCTTGTCTAATTGGGTGGCTCTATATGTATGGGCCACATGTGGGGCAGGCTCTGAATGGGTGTTCCTTCAGTCTCTGTTTTAATCTTTGCCTCTCCCTTCCCTGCCAAGGGTATTCTTTTTCCTCATTTAAAGAAGGAGTGAAGCATTCACATTTTGATCATCCGTCTTGAGTTTCGTTTGTTCTAGGGATCTAGGGTAATTCAAGCATTTGGGCTAATAGCCACTTATCAATGAGTGCATACCATGTATGTCTTTCTGTGATTGGGTTAGCTCACTCAGGATGATATTTTCCAGTTCCAACCATTTGCCTACGAATTTCATAAACTCGTTGTTTTTGATAGCTGAGTAATATTCCATTGTGTAGATGTACCACATTTTCTGTATCCATTCCTCTGCTGAAGGGCATCTGGGTTCTTTCCATTTTCTGGCTATTATAAATAAGGCTGCGATGAACATAGTGGAGCACGTGTCTCTTTTATATGTTGAGGCATCTTTTGGGTATATGCCCAAGAGAGGTATAGCTGGATCATCAGGCAGTTCAATGTCCAATTTTCTGAGGAACCTCCAGACTGATTTCCAGAATGGTTTTACCAGTCTGCAATCCCACCAACAATGGAGGAGTGTTCCTCTTTCTCCACATCCTCGCCAGCATCTGCTGTCACCTGAGTTTTTGATCTTAGCCAATCGCACTGGTGTGAGGTGAAATCTCAGGGTTGTTTTGATTTGCATTTCCCTTATGACTAAAGATGTTGAACATTTCTTTAGGTGTTTCTCCGCCATTCGGCATTCCTCAGCTGTGAATTCTTTGTTTAGCTCTGAACCCCATTTTTTAATAGGGTTATTTGTTTCCCTGCGGTCTAACTTCTTGAGTTCTTTGTATATTTTGGAAATAAGGCCTCTATCTGTTGTAGGATTGGTAAAGATCTTTTTCCAATCTGTTGGTTGCCGTTTTGTCCTAACCACAGTGTCCTTTGTCTTACAGAAGCTTTGCAGTTTTATGAGATCCCATTTGTCGATTCTTGATCTTAGAGCATAAGCCATTGGTGTTTTGTTCAGGAAATTTTTTCCAGTGCCCATGTGTTCCAGATGCTTCCCTAGTTTTTCTTCTATTAGTTTGAGTGTGTCTGGTTTGATGTGGAGGTCCTTGATCCACTTGGACTTAAGCTTTGTACAGGGTGATAAGGATGGATCGATCTGCATTCTTCTACATGTTGCCCTCCAGTTGAACCAGCACCATTTGCTGAAAATGCTATCTTTTTTCCATTGGATGGTTTTGGCTCCTTTGTCAAAAATCAAGTGACCATAGGTGTGTGGGTTCATTTCTGGGTCTTCAATTCTATTCCATTGGTCTATCTGTCTGTCTCTGTACCAATACCATGCAGTTTTTATCACTATTGCTCTGTAATACTGCTTGAGTTCAGGGATAGTGATTCCCCCTGAAGTCCTTTTATTGTTGAGGATAGCTTTAGCTATCCTGGGTTTTTTGTTATTCCAGATGAATTTGCAAATTGTTCTGTCTAACTCTTTGAAGAATTGGATTGGTATTTTGATGGGGATTGCATTGAATCTGTAGATTGCTTTTGGTAAAATGGCCATTTTTACCATATTAATCCTGCCAATCCATGAGCATGGGAGATCTTTCCATCTTCTGAGGTCTTCTTCAATTTCTTTCCTCAGTGTCTTGAAGTTCTTATTGTACAGATCTTTTACTTGCTTGGTTAAAGTCACACCGAGGTACTTTATATTATTTGGGTCTATTATGAAGGGTGTCATTTCCCTAATTTCTTTCTCGGCTTGTTTCTCTTTTGTATAGAGGAAGGCAACTGATTTATTTGAGTTAATTTTATACCCAGCCACTTTGCTGAAGTTGTTTATCAGCTTTAGTAGTTCTCTGGTGGAACTTTTGGGATCACTTAAATATACTATCATGTCATCTGCAAATAGTGATATTTTGACCTCTTCTTTTCCGATCTGTATCCCTTTGATCTCCTTTTGTTGTCTGATTGCTCTGGCTAGAACTTCAAGAACTATATTGAATAAGTAGGGAGAGAGTGGGCAGCCTTGTCTAGTCCCTGATTTTAGTGGGATTGCTTCAAGTTTCTCTCCATTTAGTTTAATGTTAGCAACTGGTTTGCTGTATATGGCTTTTACTATGTTTAGGTATGGGCCTTGAATTCCTATTCTTTCCAGGACTTTTATCATGAAGGGGTGTTGAATTTTGTCAAATGCTTTCTCAGCATCTAATGAAATGATCATGTGGTTCTGTTCTTTCAGTTTGTTTATATAATGGATCACGTTGATGGTTTTCCGTATATTAAACCATCCCTGCATGCCTGGGATGAAGCCTACTTGATCATGGTGGATGATTGTTTTGATGTGCTCTTGAATTCGGTTTGCCAGAATTTTATTGAGTATTTTTGCGTCGATATTCATAAGGGAAATTGGTCTGAAGTTCTCTTTCTTTGTTGTGTCTTTGTGTGGTTTAGGTATAAGAGTAATTGTGGCTTCGTAGAAGGAATTCGGTAGGGCTCCATCTGTTTCAATTTTGTGGAATAGTTTGGATAATATTGGTATGAGGTCTTCTATGAAGGTTTGATAGAATTCTGCACTAAACCCGTCTGGACCTGGGCTCTTTTTGGTTGGGAGACCTTTAATGACTGCTTCTATTTCCTTAGGAGTTATGGGGTTGTTTAACTGGTTTATCTGTTCCTGATTTAACTTCGATACCTGGTATCTGTCTAGGAAATTGTCCATTTCCTGAAGATTTTCAAATTTTGTTGAATATAGGTTTTTATAGTAAGATCTGATGATTTTTTGAATTTCCTCCGAATCTGTAGTTATGTCTCCCTTTTCATTTCTGATTTTGTTAATTGCGTTTTCTAATTTTTTTTGTCCATAATAAATGTGCTATTTATAACAAGAGAAATAAGGTCATGGCTAAAATTGCGTGCATATCTGTATACATGACTCCATTATATGTGGATTACAAGCACACATGAATGTATGTCTTCTCTGTATTACTCTGACAAATCCTGACTTTTTTACTTTAAGATAAACAGAAGGCAGAAAGATAAGGTTTCCGGCCACACCCAGCAGCTCAGCAAACCCCCTTTGTGGTACCTCTCCCATGTTGTCTTCAAAACTTTGCTTGGCTGTCTATATATGTTCCTTGTGCTCTTTCTTTGGCTCTTTTTATTACCTGTCTGTTGATTTGCTCTGTCTTATTCTGGTTTGTGTGTTTTTGTTTTGTCTCACTTTATTTTTTTTAAATGACTGCTTTCTAATGAGAGAAAGAAAGAATGAAAAAAAGAAGCATACAAGCAAATGAATGAATGAATGAATGATGAACAAAGGGCATGAGTACAGAGGTGGGGAGAATCTGGGAGGAGTTGGGAAATAGGAAACCATAATCAAAATTCATATTATGGGATTGGGGATTTATCTCAGTGGTAGAGCGCTTGCCTAGTAAGCGCAAGGCCCTGGGTTCGGTCCCCAGCTCCGAAAAAAAAAAAATAAAAAAAAAATTCATATTATATGAAAAAAATCTATTTTCAATTTTAAAAAGTGTGTGTGTGTGTGTGTGTGTGTGTGTGTGTGTGTGTGTGTGTGTGTAAGATAGCTCAAATAACTGAATTACAAGGAAAAACACAGTCAATCTAGATTTTTTTAAAACATGTACATTTTGGTTATTTTAAATACATGTTTTCTTCATTATCTCCCCTCCACTAGGCAGAACTGTGCTCTTGGTTACTTAGTTATTGTCTTAGTTAGGGTCTAATTGCTGTGAACAGACACCATGACCAATGTAAGTTTTTTTTGTTTGTTTGTTTTTTGTTTTTTTGTTTTTTTGTTTTTTTGTTTTTTTTTTTTTTTGGTTCTTTTTTTCGGAGCTGGGGACCGAACCCAGGGCCTTGTGCTTCCTAGGTAAGTGCTCTACCACTGAGCTAAATCCCCAGCCCCCCAATGTAAGTTTTATAAAGGACAACATTTAGTTGGGGCTGGCTTACAGGTTCAGAGGTTCAGTCCAGTATCATTAAAGCAGAAGCATGGCAGCATCCAGGCAGGCATGGTGCAGGATTTGTTGAGAGCTCTATATCTTCATCCAAAAGAAGCCAGGAACAGACTGGGCATCCTCTGGCAGCTAGGAGGAGGGTCTCCAAGCCACCCCCACAGTAACACACTTCCTCCAACAAGGCCACACCTAATGGTGCCAGTTCCTGGACCAAGCATATGCAAACCATCACGGTTATATATAATAATCTTATTATTTGTGACACGTATATTTTACGTCAGATACAGAATGGGTTACAAAAAATAAGATAAAAGGTCAGATCCAGATCACAATGTCTAAAAGCTTTGATACAATCCGAAGTCTCTTCCTTAGTGGCCTTTCCCACACCTCCTCTCTCCTGAAGACCACTGTCCTACTCAGCCCCCTCTACAACAGATCCTAGGCATGGGCTTCCTAGCTACAAAGGCCCTCACGACATTTATTAGATAGCGTGTGATCCCCACATGTGTCAGCTGTGATGCTGGGGCACCAGGGGGCACCATGGCTGTGGACCCCTGGGGAGGAGCTGTGTCTGTGGAGATGAACCCATTAAAGCTGCAGTGATGTGGAGAGGTTGGAATGTTGCAGCTCCAAGGTTAATTACCTTATCTCAGCTAGCTTTAGCTGCCTGGGTTGCCATTTCTTGTCCACCTCTGTGTCAGAACGAACATCCTGTGACTAAAAGATTAAAACTTTTTGAAACTTGTTAACTTAGCAGGCTACTAGCTTCCTCCAACCGCAAAGCTAAGACGATGTCACTAAATTGTGTCTTAGGCTACGTAGGAAAGCATCCTCCATCTTGCTGTAACTGCCTGTCTGACATAGCAACCAACCAGTGTATTTTAAACTCTGTATGACTTTCTTTGTTCTGTAGAACTATGAAATTGCTTCCAATTGTGTGTGGGGGCAGGGGGGTTGTCTGGCACTAACTGGCAAAGCTAGCTGGAATCCAGCAGTTCTTAGACATTTCCCATCCTTACTCCTGACATTCCTACCCAACCATCACTGTGCCTCAGGGGACCCTCATTAATATCATCTAAATCTAAATAATGGCATTTGTTGGCCACTGGTCAATGTCTAAAAAAAGTGGAAATATTGAAGTCTGGGAATATATATTTTCCTGATCCCCCTCCATTAAATTTTATGAAGAGGGAAAAAAATACTTTAATGAAAAACTTTGGTAGTCAATTCTTTGATTTTTATTTTTCTATCTCATTTCCATGGTCAAAATGTACTCCTCGGGATGCAAAGGAAGGGTTTCTTTCCATCTATAAAAACCCAGAGGTTGAGAAGACTGCTCAACTGAAAAGTATACACCCCAAGTGCACCGTGTGCAGGGGTATATTGGCCGGGCTCTAGGTAAACACAAAGAGCTACCATTGCTGGGTGAAAGGACTTAAACTTTTCACTAAGAACGCAGGAGTCTTCCGGTTACAACTGTTTCCTGTGCTCACTTGTCTGGGTACCACCATACTTCATTTATTATTGGCTGCCATCAGTGCAAGGATACAGGGACTTACAAAAGAAGATTTGCATCCATTTCCTTAACCTAGCATAAGTCCCTTGCAATCTCTCTTGGATACCTGTATCCCGTCGCTTGTCAAAGTGTGTGCTAAAATGGCAAGCCGCGTAAACCCCAATTATGCTATTTTACAGTTAAAAATAACGCACACAGACAAATTTATAAACATTTTACAGCATGCGTGTCGAAGCGTTATTACCACTGCGGTGTGCCCTGTCGGATAGGCATGTCCCGGCACTGAGTGTCAGATAATGGAGGAATATTCATTGAATTGAAAAGAGCAGTACGACAGCAGATTACAACTTTTATATACAGGAGAAGTACATCACTGCAATGCCTTTTCTTCTTTTTATCTACTTCCCCTTTCCCTTCAGGCAAAAATATAAATGAAAAATACCTTCTCCCTTCAATCAAATACCACAGATAAAATGCCGAATGCTTGCTCGCCTGCTCGCTTTGGAGGTATAACAAATGTTAATCTATTTCTACAGCCAACAGAGACCGGAGGCTGAGTAGGGAAGAAGGGGATTAGAGGAGCTTTTCCTCCATGGCATTTTTGAGACTTCAAAATGCTCTTAGAAGCTACTTAACAACAAAATCAGTTGATCCCACTGTTGTGCCTCAGAATTCGGCTTCATTTACAGCTGAGTAGAGGAGCTGAAGCGGGGCGGGGCGGGGCGGGGTGTGACTGCCCCGCCCATGCATCGGTCCAAAACCTTTTACTTAGAGCATTTCTATGAAGTCTTATAAAAATCCTCCAGCTTTCCACAAGATTTGTGTCTCCCGGACCAGACCCACCAAGGGCAGAATCAAAGACCTCATCATCATCTGCAAAGATCCCAGAAGGCTCGATCTATCAAGTTGTATCTCTAAAACTCCATCTCGGCCCCATTTCCACCCACCCAATCCCACTATCGGTTCAGCTTCTGTCTGGTGCAGAGTGTGCTGAAGAACACCCCCTACCCTCGTGGGTCCCATAGGACCCTTAGTGTTGTCCCATGGTTCCAGCCTCGCTACTTAGCTGTGGCGACCCTTAACCCAGACCATGCTCTCTGAACATCCCAGACTTTGCTCAGCTGCTAGAAAAGAGAAAAAAAAAGAGATTGACTGTTAAGGGGGCGGGGGGAGTACCTGTGTGCTCTCCCATGTGCTCGGTGTAATTTTTGTCTATTTTTGATATTGTAATTGTAATTTACAACATTTCTTCCCCCACCACCACCACCAAACCCTCCCATATACATCTCCCTACACTCCTTTAAATTCAGGGCCTCTTTTTTTCATCAATTGTCATCACGTGCATATATAAATATATTTGTATATACATACACATATATTTCTAAAATAATGTTCACATAATGTTACTTATGTGTATGTTTTTAAGGCTTACCTTGCACTGGACAACCAGTTGGTGTTCTGTTCCCTGGAGAAAACCACCTATGTTCTATTTAACCACTAATGTTAAATGGACAGACAGGTAGAAAATTGGTACCTAAAGATAGATAGAAAGATGATAGATAGATAGAAACATGCTTCATATGTACATATACATACATACATACATACATACATACATACATACATACATACATGTGAAATCCATTATTTGTGGGGTAGAAAGATAGATCGATGGGTGAATGCTTACTACTCAAGCATGGAGACTCGTGTTCACAACACCGACGTAAAAAGACAGGCACAGTGGCATCCACATACCCTTTGCTGGGAAGGGAGGTAGAAAGGAGAATCCTGGTGACTCGCTGACCAGCCAATCTAACCAAAAACGGCAACTTCCAGGTTCAAAAAACCATTCTATCTTGAAAATTAAGTAGAGTCACCTGACATCAACTTCTGGCTTCCATAGGAGCACATGGACATTCATGTACTTGTATGTGAACACACGTGCATGCGCACACATACAGAGGAGAGAGAGGAGAGAGAGACAGGACAGAGAGAAAGACAGACAGACAGACAGAGGCAGAGACAGCGAGAGCAGTATCTCACTGGTTTTGGTTCTGCGTCTCTGGAGGAATTCTTCTACATACAATTCCCCTACAAATGCTCGCCCTGCTCATAGGACAGCACATTGGGTCCTCAAAGGCAGACTGAATCACTCAGATCAAGCTAGGAAGCCTCTTCAACAAAAAGAACATTCTACCCTTCAGGGAATGCTTTCTGGTGCTCAGTGATGTGACTGCACTTTGAGAAGTCTTCAGGGTCTTGTACACTGACCCGTACTCTCAAGATCTGAAAGGGAACCAGTAGCTAGCGAGCCTTGCTCTCCCCAACATTGAACAGGTAAACTCTGTCTCTTCTCTCAGCCCAAGGAGATATCTCTTCTCTCACACACCTTGGCTCTGGAGGGGAAACAACTCTTCTGACTGGTGATAACATATTGTGCAGCAGGCCTTGGAGGCAGTGTGTTGGTCCTCTCTGAACTTCATGGTAACTGAAATGCAGGAAGAGACTCTCCTTCAAGCCCCAGAAATGTGAAAGATCCTCTCTAGAAATGTCTAAGGCCAACTGGAAAGAACCCAGATGCCCTTCAACAGAGGAATGGATACAGAAAATGTGGTACATCTACACAATGGAATATTACTCAGCTATCAAAAACAATGAGTTTATGAAATTCGTAGGCAAATGGTTGGAACTGGAAAATATCATCCTGAGTGAGCTAACCCAATCACAGAAAGACATACATGGTATGCACTCATTGATAAGTGGCTATTAGCCCAAATGCTTGAATTACCCTAGATCCCTAGAACAAACGAAACTCAAGACGGATGATCAAAAGATGAATGCTTCACTCCTTCTTTAAATGAGGAAAAAGAATACCCTTGGCAGGGAAGGGAGAGGCAAAGATTAAAACAGAGACTGAAGGAACACCCATTCAGAGCCTGCCCCACATGTGGCCCATACATATAGAGCCACCCAATTAGACAAGATGGATGAAGCAAAGAAGTGCAGACCGACAGGAGCCGGATGTAGATTGCTCCTGAGAGACACAGCCAGAATACAGCAAATACAGAGGCGAATGCCAGCAGCAAACCACTGAACTGAGAATAGGACCCCCGTTGAAGGAATCAGAGAAAGAACTGGAAGAGCTTGAAGGGGCTCGAGACCCCATATGTACAACTATGCCAAGCAACCAGAGCTTCCAGGGACTAAGCCACTACCTAAAGACTATACATGGACTGACCCTGGACTCTGACCCCATAGGTAGCAATGAATATCCTAGTAAGAGCACCAGTGGAAGGGGAAGCCCTGGGTCCTACTAAGACTGAACCCCCAGTGAACTAGACTATGGGGGTAGGGCAGCAATGGGGGGAGGGTTGGGAGGGAAACACCCATAAGGAAAGGGATGGGGGAGGGGGATGTTTGCCCGGAAACCGGGAAAGGGAATAACACTTGAAATGTATATAAGAAATACTCAAGTTAATAAAAAAATAAAAAATAAAAAAAATAGATACATAAAAAAAAAGAAAAAAGAAATGTCTAAGGCCAAACTTTACACGAATCAGTTTGTCTGGTTTCCAAAGAGCAGAAATTTGGGTAAGAGAACCTTCTAGCAAAATCAAGCCTGCGTCACCTTCCGTTTCTTCATTAGTAATTCAGATCTGTGATTCTCCAAAGGAGAATAGGAATCATTTGAATATCCATACTTTTTCCTGGTGACTCTGGTTCATTTTGTGGTCCTGTCAGTTCAGTGAGTAAAGGCCAGTTTCTCACACTTTTTTCCATTCTCTCTTAGCCATTCTCTCTTTCTCTGTTTAGTGTCCCTCCAGTGTGCCCTCGACCTGAAATTATTCCAACAACTGCATTTTCTTTTCTAATCTCTATGTGCTCTGTAAACCAAAGAACAACAAAATTGAGCTCCATTACTCTCCTCTCCTCTCCTCCTCCTTCTCCTCCTCTTCCTCCTCCTCCTCCTCCTTCTTCTTCCCCCCCTCTCTCCCTCCCTCCCTTCTTCCCTCCCTCCCTCCAGGGAGAGTAAAAGAAAGTTTAAATTGCAAACAGCCAATTGACCTGTCATCTCATCTGTATTTATAACCTTTATTCATCCAAGCAAGACACCAAGTTTCCTGGGAAATCAGTTCTTCTCCCAAGTTGCAAGTAAGAAATGATGTAAGATGCTCTAGAGATTTAAAGGAATCTTTCTAGTAACCTGGAAGCAACCCACTCCGGTCACTCCACTGAAGTAGAAGGCTCAGCCAATCACCAATTAATGAATCCAGGGCCCACTCAACTGAATGCCTAGCTGGGCTGTGAAATCGCCATTCAATAACCCAGAGGTCTTCCAGGAGATTCCCACAATGACCCGCCTGTGGTGACATGTTTAATCCCACCCTCTGATTTCAACTGGTTCCCTGGTTTCAACTGGTTATCACTAGGGAGAAAGGGGAGTCAAAGGCTCTCTGATCTAAGGAGACTCATCCAGAAATGAGGCTCTCCCTGGAGACAGAACCACACATTATGGAGCAGGCACTGCAACCCAGGAACCACAGGCAGAAAGACTTGTAAGAAACTAACAAATGTCTTGGCATCGAAAGGAAAACATGACCTGAGTACTTAGCCAGTTGAAATGGATGGAGATTCACATTGTAACTGAACCATTATTTAAGGTTCCAAGGTACAACCACGGTCTGTATGTAGCATATGAAAGAAGAATTTTTAAAAAAAATAATCCAAGATAAAGAGATAGCCCAAGTTCAAATCGGTATTATATATATATATATATATATATATAATTCCTGTCTTCAAACCTTATTGGTAAAGTGAGCATGCTCATAGGGTTATGGTGAGTATTAAGTGATTTGACAATCATCTACTAATCTAAATAAAATACTTAGCTAATAGCCACTACACGGTAACTGCTTTACAAGTATTGTAACTAACTGTTATGTATTGGTGAGTCCTGGTAACTACAAGTATTGTAACTGACTGTTACATATTAGTGAGTCCTGTTAACAATTACCTCATACAAAAGCCAATTTCAACTTGCTGAGGACAGCATTTGCACCAACAGAGAAAGTTTGGCTTTAAGATACTTCTGGAGGTCTTAAAAAAACTGAAGGAACATGGGAGAGCATCATTATCCCAGGTGAAGGGAGGAAATTTGAAGGATGAAAGGGCATAAGAGTCCAAGAAGCTAATAGCTAGCATTATTAGATGAGGTCACAGGGTGGAGTCAGGAGACATCATCTGGCTTCCTGAATAGCTATTTAAAGGTCTCAGAACAACAGATACCTGACTGGGGATAAAATTGACCTTGGGGAAAGCCTATTGCCAAGGGCAAGACAAGAACAAATGGTGGTATATTTACACAGTGGCACATGTTTATAAGCATAATGACAAAGAATTAAGTAAACACAGGAAACATTGGAGTGAAAGAAGTAAAAGACAAGAGACTCCCCCACCATATGATTTGTTTATGGGACATTCATTAAATGATCATAGAAAAGGAATATGTGGATACATTGAGAATGGTGGACATGGAATTGACTGGAAAAAAAAATGTCAAGAGGAAAGTTTTAGGGTGAGTGAAACATCCTAAGTTTTGTTTTATGGTGGTTTTTTCAAGACTCGTTGTCACGAACATCTGTATTTATTGTGTGTTAACATGAAATAATATTTCTTTTAGAAAGGAAATAAAACCTACAGTGAAGAAATGAGAATACAGAAACAAAACAACCATTGGCTATAAAATAATGCAAGAAAATATTGATTGGTTTTGTGTACGTTGCTTTGAAAGAAGGAATTAAATATTAAAGAGGATTTGTAGGTGAAGCTCAGTAGAGAACTTGCTGAGTATGTGTAAGGCCTGGGACCCAGAAAATCAGTAATAAAAATGCTACACAATGATATTAAGGTCAGAAGCTTTGACTCTTTCATAAAAAGATCCAAGAACGCTTAAAATTGGGACTTTTGGCCTTCATTAATGCGTGAGCAGTGTAACAAGAGCACCTAGAATCTAAAGCAGTGTATAAGTTCTAAACTGGAAGGCAAGGGCAGTAAAGGAAACTCAAACTGTAGTGAGAAGTTCCGTTTCTTAAGACACGGAAATGTCATAGGAATGTGTTTCTGTTCTGACCCCGGGTGTGGGATACGGGGCCGCTTTAGACTGCCCACAGCAACAGACTAGGATTCGCCTCGTGCTCTAGCAGGGGTGCGATTTGCCAGCAGTGGATAGTCTTTGCAAGCATATGAGGTTTGGAATTCTGGGAACTCTTGAGAGGGTATAAAAATGCTAGAGCCCCAAGAGGTGCAAGAGCTGCTGCTCCCCCTGCTCCTGCTGCTTCCCTCCCACTCCCACCCCGCTGTTCCTGCTGCCCCCGCCCCCGCCCCCGCCCCTGCTGCTGCTGCTGCTGATGTTGTGGTTTCTGGTTGGAAATATCCTGAAGACAAAGATCAACATCTCCCCAAGGAAGTGGACAACCCAAATCAGCAGGTAGTTGTCTAATGAGATTGGTACCCAGTTTTCCTTCTATCCTTCTTTCTTTCCTACCTAGTGTCGGGGGTTGAAAGGGACTGGGGTGGAGAATGATAGGAAGACGAGCCTTTAAGCTATCCAAAAGTGTGGCTACAGCAAACGGTTAGTCAATTTAATACATCCTATTGGGGCAGGGGGTGGAGGAGGGGGTATGTGACTCCAAAGAACACATCCAAAGGTACCACAGAGGCATGTCCCACCCACATTCACGGCAGTTTGATCATAATAGAAAATGTATAGAACCAGCCCAGATACACAACAGCAGGTGAATGGGTGCATGGATAAATAAAACATGAAACATATACCCTCTATATTCCATAAAAAATAAAATTATGACATCGGCAAGAAGATGAATAGAACTGGAGACTGTTGTGTTAGTAGAAGAATCAAAACTCAGACAAACACTACTTATTTCCTCTCACACGTGAAATCTAGGTTTAAGCAATACATGTATTCGTATGTTGAGGCAAGTAGAAAAAGGACAGAGGGGAGGGAAAGGGGATAAAGGGAGGAGAAAGAGCAAGAGAGGGAAATGGAAGACATATTAGGTAGAAGCAGGAAGGGGAGTGGAGAGAGGAAGGGCCAGATAGTGGCGAGACGAGGAAAGACTGCGGGAGGAAAATAAGAATAAAATATCATGGTAAATGTGTGAAAATCCATTACCTTGTATGCCACTAAAAAATTAATTTCTAAGATGACAGAAAGAAGGTAGCAAGGTAGCTCAGGATCTTGCTGACAAGCCTGGTGGCCTGAGTGTGATCCCAGGAACCCACACGTTAGAAGGAAAGAACTAATTCCTGCAAGCTGTCCTCTGACCTCCACATGCTCGCTGTGGCTCTCTCATATACAGACACAAACAAACAAATAAAAATAATAAATATCTTAAATGGTAGAGGTGCATAAAGACATCAATAATCACAACAAATATGCAGTCTTGCATTCACTAATCTTACACATATACATTTGAAGCACACAGTAGTCAGTTATATATTGCTTATAAAAACAATAACTACTGTCCAAAAGACAGAAGTAAAGAGGTGGAGAGATGTACAGTTGGCAAAGGCTAGCCATTAAATGCATGCAGTTGTTGTAAGCCACACAAACCAAATTTAATTGAGAAGACACTAATTAATAATGAAATAATACATATAGCCTTGAACTTGCAAATACTCAATAATATTGCTTCAAAATGTGTAAAGTAGGGCTGGAGAAGTGGCTCAGGGGTCAGGATAATCTTCCAGAAGAATCCTCAGCACCCACACAGCAGCTCACGACCCTCTGTAGTTCCAGTTCCAGCGGATCCAACGCCTCCTTCTGGCCACCAGGGACACCACAAGTCCAGGTGCACAGACATGAACACAAGCAAAACACCCGCACGGAAGACGATAAAACGAAATAAACTTTTTAAATAAGAAAAAAAATCCAAAGCATTATAATTAATAAATTTCGCCAGACAGTAAGTTTCATCTTGCACCAAAAATCAATAAGGAATTTGCCCATAAAGGAAGATCCAATAAATTCTGAACATTTTATAACACACAGAACATATCTTGTGACCAAAGTAGTATAAAATTAAGAAATGAGAGAGCTCTGCCTGCCACCATATGGCATGGGCTGGTGGGAGATACCCACGGCTCTGTGGCCCATGGGTATGTGGTAGAAAGATGGGCAAAGGGGTATACTGTGTGACACACTGTGACACACTTCAGCTTCCACAGCAACAACAAAAAATGTTGTTGTTGTTACTGTTGTTGTTATTGTTGTTGTTGTTGCTGTTGTGAATTTTATTTTTGTTTTCTTTGGCAGGGTTGCAGAGGCAGAGGGTGTGTATGAAGGGACAGGGAGATAAGTGAGATTGGGGTGCATGATGTGAAATTCACAAAAAATCAATATAAAGTAACGGTGGGGAAGAAAACATGATCAAATATTTTGTATAAAAAAATTAAATAAAAATGTTCTTTAGAAAAGATTGGTGCTATTGCTTCTCTGTCTTTTGGCTAAGATCAAGTGTAAAAAACATTGGTGCTTTGATTTCAGTGAACAGTGTCATACTATTTCTTATAACCCCATACAGTCATAATGTTAAGTAAGTTAATAATCAAAGCATTATTTACATTACTGCTATGACATTCTGATAATGGCCTCAACATGCTGAAACATATACTAAGAGGGACGAATGAAATACAGAAAAAGTGTCAAACTTTTTTAAAAACTTTGAACACTTTTCTACAATAAAAGTAATTCATAAATACATCAAGCCTAACATAGGCCTATCAGAAATTCAAAGACGATTAATATTAGGAAATCACTCAAAATAGAACCACACTAATATGTTGGGAGGGGAGTGGAAATCTCCAAGCTTCAGATAAAGAACAAATAAAATTCAATTCCAGCTCTCTGTTCTTCCCTGTTCCAGACACAGTCACATCTTCTCATGCAGTGTCAGCCTCGTCCCGTAGACAAGATGGTGAAGGTTGGTGAACAGATTTGGCTGTATTGGGTGCCTGGTTACAAGGGCTGCCTTCTGCTCTGCATCTGGCAAAGTGGAGATTGTTGTTATCAGTGATCCCTTCATTGACATCAACTACGTGGTCTACATGCTCCAGTATGACTCTAGCCATGGCAAGTTCAATGGCACAGTCAAGGCTGAGAATGGGAAGCTTGTCATAAGCCCATCACCATCTTCCAGGAGCGAGATCCCGCTAACATCAAATGGGGTGACACTGGTGCTGAGTATGTCACGGAGTCTACTGGTGTCTTTACCGCCATGGAGAAGGCTGGGGCTCACTTGAAGGGTGGGGCCAAAAGAGTCATCATCTCTGCCCCTTCTGTTGGTGCCCCTATGTTTGTGATGGGTGTGAACCATGAGAAATATAACAACTCCCTCAAGATTGTCATCAAAACTTCCTGCTTAGCCCCCGTGGCCAAGGTCATCCATGACAACTTTGGTATCATGGAAGGGCTCATGACCACAGTCCATGCCATCGCTGCCTCTCAGAAGACTGTGGATGGCCTCTCTGGAAAGCTGTGGCTCGATGGCAGTAGGGCTGCCCAGAACATCATCCCTACATCCACTGGTGCTGGCAAGGCTGTGGGCAAGGTAATTCTGGAGCTGAACGGGAAGTTCACTTGCATGGCCTTCCGGGTTCCTACCCCCAATGTATCCATTGTGGATCTGACGTGCCGCCTGGAGAAACCTGCCAAGTGTGATGACATCAAGAAGGTGGTGAAGCAGGCATCCGAGGGCCCACTAAAGGGCATCCTGGGCTACACTGAGGACCAGGTTGTCTCCTGCGACTTTAACAGTAACTCCCACTATTCCATCTTTGATACTGGGGCTGGCATTGCTCTCAATGACAGTTTTATAAAGTTTATCTACTGGTAGGACAGGGTGGTGGTCCTCATGACCTACATGGCCTCTAAGGAATAAGAAGCCCTGGACCACCCACCCCAGTGAGGACACTGAGAGCAAGAGAGAGGCCCTCAGTTGCTAAGGAGTCCCTGTCTCAACTCGGCCCCCAACACTGAGCATCTTTCTCACAATTTCCATCCCAGACCCCAATAATAACAGGAGGGGCTTAGGGAGCCCTACTCTCTTGAATACCATCAAAAAAAAAAAAAAAAAAACCTAATCCCTATATATTACGGAAACTTAGCAACTGAGACAAGGGGAGAAGTCTATGCTTGACAAAAGATACCCATTAAAAAGGACCTTCTGCAGAGACTAGAGAGATGGATTAGTGGTTAAGAATGCTAGATGCTCTTCAAAGGATCCACATGGCAGCCTACAACTGCCCGTAACTCCAGATCCAGGGAATCCAATTCCCCACCTCTGTCTTTTGTGGGCACCTGCAATCATGTGGACACACACACACACACACACACACACACACACAAAATAAAAAAAACACCCTTTAATTATCAGGCTGAAGACTAACGTGTGTAGGCTTTGCTCTTTCTGTAATAACAATGCCTGCAGTGCTTAGTTTTAATTGTCAACAAACTATTTGAGTTACCAAAACTTCCCATAGAGTAAATAAAAGCTTGGGCCAATGAGATAGTGTAGTAGGGTAAAAGCACTTACTGGGAAGGAGAAAACCAAATCCTGTTAGGAGACGAAAATAAACACAGTCTAGAATCACCCGGGAAGAGAGTCTCAGCGAGGGATTGTCTAGACTGATTGATTTGCTGACGTGGGAAGACCTGCTCATTACTGATGGCATCATTTCCAGGGTTTGGGCCCTGAAATGTATAAGACTGAAGAATGAGTTAAGTACAAGTTCTTTTCCTGACCGTAGCTGCTTCAAGTTCATACTACCTGGACATCCTCATAAAGATAGACCCATAGACGGGAGTGACGTAAACACTTTCTCCTTTGATTTGCTTTTGCAGACTATTTTATCATAGCTAGGACAGTGCCCTTAACCTCCATTTGTGTCCGGTGCTTTCCTGGAAGCTGTGACTAAAACAAAAAGGCCAGTTGGGAGGGGGAAGATATGTAGAGGCTAGACAAAGAGAGCCAGAGCTGCCATCGTTCACAGATAACAACCGTTTACACAGAAAGATCTATGAGAATAAATGAAGAAACTATTAAAAGCAGTAAGAGCTTGATGGATTCAAAGATCATACACAAGAATCAATAACCTCCCTATATACAGGCAACATCCAATTAAAAGGCACAACTTTAAAAATCGCCTTAGCCACAAGCAGCAACCAAAACTGTAAGCTATGTAAGAACACAGTTAGCAAGCCGTATTCATCTGTATTAATATCGGGGAAACAATATACAGATTTACTTAAGCAAATAAATTTTGAAACACGTCAGGGAGGGAAATGAGGCAATGTAGTTTACATGAGTAAGAAGCAGGCAGTGTTTAGAGATGGTGGCTCTTTGAAAATGAATCTAAAAAGCCAATGCATTTCTGATTGAGTCCTCTGGGGTTTCCACAGACCCTGTCAAGCCGATGCTAAAATTCCTATAGAACAACAAAGGTCAAAGAACAAGCAGGACAGTTCTGACAAATAATGAAACAGGGCTTGCCCTCAAAGACACCGAGGCTCATTATAAAGTCACATCTCAGGGAAATGAAACAGTGCCCAGTTGGAGTAGAGTAGGAAGCTCAGAAATATACCCAAGTGTGAGTACTAGACTCAGTGTGGGACAGGGAGAAGCCGGGAAGATTTTGTGGATATGGGAGGGGCATAGCCAATTTTCTCACAATTCTTAACATCATCAACAAGAGCATTCAAAGAATAATGCATCTGTTAATATGAAATGTTCGTAAGAATGTGGGGAGTGGACATTCACATGTACCTAATAGGAAAATAAATTGTTTGGGGACTTTGGACAACAATTTTTGCAACCTATTAAACTTGACTCATTCAAAAATGGCAGCCCCACCCTTGAGCAGCTACCCTGTAGAAACTAAGTACTCATTAGAATGGATAACAAATGGTGATTTTATTTACATTTGTAAGACATAATGGAATTGCAATAAACTAAATATTGATAAAATTTTGACTGTGCCAGTACAAAAAAGATCTTTGTTATGTGAGTTTTATTTTGTTTTGTTTTGTTTCATTAGAATAAGTTCTTACCATCAAATCTTGACTGGCCTGATACTATATATCTCAGACTGTCTTTGAACTTGCAGTCCTCATCCCGCAACCTCCTGGAATTACAAATATGCTCCAACACACACAGCTTCATTTATGTAAAATTTTAAATGCATATAGTAATACAATGGATTTTTTTTTTAGACAGAAAAATGAGTACTGTTGAAGTAGATCAACAGTTAAGAGCACTTGCCACACAAGGGTAGGGACCATAACTCTGATCACCAGTAGTCATCTGTAAGCCAAATGTGGTCCCACACGCCCTGTAACCCCAACACTGAAGATGGGGACAGAGACAGGAGGATCAGTGGCTTACCATCAAAAAGGGGGGAGATGCTCTAGCAATAAAGTGAGGCAACAGAAAGCAATGCCTAGCTCCTTCTTGTGGCCCAAATCCACACTGGCCTACACACACATACACACACACACACACACACACACACACACACACACACACAAACTTTCACAACTTACATACATTCACACTCATAAATTCATTTCTTAAATAAGTAAGTAATAGAAAAAAAATGAAGCCAGGGTATAATAGCTCAGTAGTAGAACAAGAGATCCCAAATTCAAATACCAGTACCCCTGACGTACCTTGAGATAAGCACGGTGGTACACACCTCCAATCCTCAGAACTCCAGAGCCAGAAGCAAGCAGGTATCTATGAGTTTAGAGGCCAGCCTGGTCTACATAGGGAGCTCCATGTCAGCCTGGGCTACATAATGAGACTCTGTCTCAAAAGGGATAGAGAAATGGAGTGTGGTAATAGCATGGGCCCACTCGGTGGATGTTAGTCATTCATTGGTAGGCGGGTCTCAGCACAGACATGAAGTTATTTAGGTGGGGGCAAGTGAGACATACCTGATAAGGTATTTTCTGTTCATCTGTATGATTGACATGGATGGAATTAACACATGAACTTAGAAGTGTGCTCCAGAGGGGTAATTAGGGAGATTCAAGAAATCCTAAGTTCAACCAAGATGATGTAGAGGTTAGTAAGTGGACGGAATGAAGTTGTGGCCAACTGAGAGAGGCTTAAAGAAAGGTGTCAGAGAGCAAGAACCAGACAGGAATCCACACTCCTGTCCAGAGAACAGATGAAATCGTCTATTAGGTCTTACCTCACAATCTTCATCAAGATGCTTGGCCTTCTTTTTCTCCAGTCCATGCCTGGTTATCCACTCTGAGCTTACAGCAGCTTCCCAGATTCACTACGGCTCTTCTCTACGGAGTCCAACAGCCTTCGTCAGAAAGGGGCATTCCTGCATGGAGAGGCTGATGCAGCAATTCTGACTGGACCTTTAGATTAGGATGTAGGAACTTTCCAAGCTAGGATGCCACCCTGGCTCTCTTGCCCTTACTCTTCTCTGCTCTGTGCCCTCTTTGTCCCTGTCTCTTCTCTCCCCATCCCCACCCCACTTCTTTCCACATGCTCATGGCCAACCTCTGTTCCTCCCCTCTTCTACTCTTCTTCTCTCATTAAACCTTTCAATGTGGCGGGAAAAAAAATGCCACCCTGCCTTCTAGAAGTTGCTTGGCCTTGGGCAAATTATATTAGTCTCTCTGCTTTTCTCCTTCAGAGGTGCACCAAGAATGCTTGCCTTGGGCTGGAGAGATGGTTCTGTAAGAGGGCTTGCTGCTCTTACAGAAGACCAGAGTTAGTTTCCTTTGCCTAAATGGTGACTCACAACCAGCTGTTACTCCGTCCCTATGGAATCCAGCATCCTCTCTGGTCTCCATGGTCACTCGTGTGAGCATCAGCGCACATAGCCACACATGTATACACAGAATTAAAAAATCAAAATATTTGAGGCTGCAGAACAAATAGTTGAGGCTGGGGAGATGACTCTCTGCTCTTCCACAGGACCCAAGCTCAGTTCCAGGAACCACGTCACACAATCACCATCACCTGTAACGACCACTTCAGGAAAACCAAGACCTTCTTCTGGCTCCTTTGGGTACCTACGAACATGTAGCTAGAACACGTTCACACAAACACATACATACACAGGGATCAAAATAAAATTAAATATTTTAAAAATACTTGCCTCGTTGAGTTATTGTGAAACTAAAATAATACAATGTGTTCAGAAAGGTTACTATGTTGCTTGCCAAACAGTAAGTGTAGTGGCTGTTACTGACTGTCAACTTGACTATTCTGGAATGAACTACAATCCTGAATCGGAAGACTCACCTGTGATCCTGATCCTGAGATTGGGAGACACAAGTTTCTAACCTGGATCTTGCATGGAGATCTTGAGGCACAGTGACTATGAATCCCAGAAGACTAAGGCAAAGAGAGCTCTGAGTTCAAGGTCATCTGGAACAAAGCAAGTCCCAGATCCAGGCATGGTGGTACACACCATTAATCTGGGCCACACCTTCTGCTGAAGACCTACATAAGGAAATTGGAAAAATGAAGATCCTCTCTTCTCCTGCCTGACTTGTGGGTCTGAACAACTGCTAGATCCTTGGACTTCCACTCACAGCTTCTGCTAACCATTGTTGGGGAGTTGGACTACAGACTGTAAGTCATCAACAAATCCCCTTACTCTACAGAGACTACCCATAAGTTCTGTGACTCTGGAGAACCCCGACTAATATAGTAAGTAATTAATAAAGTTATCAATGGTTATTGTGACTGTACAAATGAAATAATGCTTTTTAGTTATGAAAACCAGAATCCATCACAACTTTACTCAGTGAGACTGCTTGCTGGTTCTCATCACAGAAATGCAAGGATGGGTAGCCTTTTAGGGTGATTTCTGTCCCTCCAGTTCTCAGGAAGACAGTTGAATTTGGTCACCTTCATCCCGATGAGGACTGCCCATTATCTAAGATGAAATCTCTCAGCAGAATGAGGCTACTTCACTCCCACGGAGTCCAGTAGTTCTGGAAGGGGAGAGAAAATTCTTTATCCGCTGCAAGATCTGTAACGGTGAACCCTAAAACAAAACAAAAAATCAATAAAACCAAAGCATACAAATTTTCCTATCAATTTCACATAATATGAGAAAAATAGCAACCCAAAGGAACCTGGAGAACTATGTATTACAGATAGTCATCCCGAAGTGTGATTGGAAGACAAAAGGATATCTCTCCAGATAACAGACTGAGGAGAACTTAGCAAGGCCCATTGTGTAGATCTCAGGTGTTTAAGGGATAAGGATGTTTCTTTCCTTAGCGTGTAGGATACCTCTCTGGATAAGGAACTTTGACCTATTTCTAAGGAAGCTCTACCATGTTTTGTGTTGACATCAGACAATAACCAGTAAGACAGTGTAAGGGAGAGATTCCTCTTTGGAGCTGTGTTTTTTCTCATACAGTTTAACACAGCAGCCTGGACTCTAAGGAAGTTACCCTTCTAGAAGCTAGAGGTAAAGCTTCTTCCTGTCACTCGGCCAACCAGGCCAAGAGGAGTTGACTCCGTGACAGGATAAAATCAAAAGTTCCATACCTAGGTCCTAGGCTAGCAACATCAGCACCACCTGAAAATAAGAACCCTCTGCTCTGATCCAAAAAATATCAACATTGACACTCTAGGGTGGCATCCAGCCATCCTTGGGTGTATTTAACCAAGACCTCCAAATGAGTCACATGGATCTAGACACTCCTTTTTTTTTTAAAAGATTTATTTACTTTATTTATATGAGTACATTGTAGCTGTTTTTCAGACACACCAGAAGAGGGCATCAGATCCCATTACAGATGGTTGTGAGCCACCATGTGGTTGCTGGGAATTGAACTCAGGACCTCTGGAAGAGCAGTCAGTGCTCTTAACCACTGAGTCATCTCTCCAGCCCTCTAGACACTCCTTAAAGCTGAGCTTAAGTAGCCTCCCTGTAATACACAGGCTCTATGCAGAAGGGTAGATTCCTCTACAAACGTAGGGTGATTTTACAAACGAGGCAGGCAAGTGTGAAGTGGGTGCCCAGATATGCACTAATGCTCTGTGGGCGATTACTGTGACACTCCCTGTCCCTGGGGCTCATCCGTGGCCAGTATTAGTCCATTAGGACAAAGGGAACCGAGATGATGGGTAGGAGAGTGGGATCAGAAGATCAACTTTACTTGGGGTGATGCAAGGCTTATATAGTTTGGTAGACTGAGGTTAGGAACATCCAGGATTGTCAAAAGTCATTGGCTAAAGGCTTAAGGTACCAAAATGTCTCATTAACACAGAGAGACATTCCAGGACCCTCAGGTGCTAGCTGAATGGATTCTTATTGGGAGAAAGGAAGATAAATCTTAACCAAGGCTATGAGACGTTCCAAAGGCAGAGGTGGGGGAGGGGGGTGTTCAGGTCAGAGAAGGGGAAGCCCTGCTACTAAGGGAGTCCTCCTTTATACGCTGAGCACAGAAGGCTATCGGGACAGTAGCAGACTTCAACCTTAATTAGCAGGGCAATAGCTACTGTAAGCCCGATTTGAACTAACCACATTGCTTGTGTCGTATGACAACTTTGCAGTGGGCAGAATTTTATATGCATAACAGCTGCAGAAATTGAAGCGTAATTTGTGCAACTTGTATGAGATCCCACGGCTAACCAGAAAGAGAGCCCTGGCCGCCATTGAGAGGTCTAATTGCAGAGACTGCCTGCAAACCACACCACTACATATGTTTATTTGTCCAGTTTGTTTGTTTTTTTTTTTAAGTTCTCTACTTACAAAATGGAGAACCAGCCCCTAATCGATGGTGACTCCCTCACCTAGAGAATACCACTGCCGTTAGTGAAATCTGCAGCTTGCCTCTCTAACTCACATACCAATAGGGAAATTGGGACTTAGGAGTAATTGAGAGTAAGGTGACTCAGCAGGAGGGGGTGCATGCTGCCAAGACTGACAATCTGTGTGCGATTCCCAGAACACACGTGGTAGAAGGGAAGAATTGGCTTTTACGACTTGTCCTCTGACCTCGACGGAAATACCATGGTGCACATGCATCAACACGGGACACAACAATTAAATAAATATGAATACAGTTTAAAAGAGTAACTAAAATTCTTCCCCCCGAAAAAAAATCATTGAGTCTGTTGGCCCCATAGCCGGGGAATAAACATCCCATTTTCTTAGACTATAAGGACATTCGTGGGCTGCTCGCCTTACAAGTGTGAATACCTGAGTCGAGATCCCAGAGCCTTCCTCTAAAACCATGGCACCGTGGCGCACGGCTGGGATCGCAGCAGTGCAGGATGGGAAGCAGAGACAGGTGGATCCCCGGAAGCTCAAGGTCTTGCTAGACTCCCCTGTGCCAAAGTTCTAAGCCAACGAGAAACTCTGTCTCCAACCAAAGGTGGGAAACACCTGACCTCCACACAGGCATCACCCATGTACACTTCTAGACTTACATGTGCACTCACTCGCTACAAGTGTATACACACACCAGAAAGAAGAGGAAGAGAAAGATCGAGGACGAAGGGGTGGACGAGGGATTGGAGTGTTGGGGGAGGGGCAGAAGGGAGGAGGGAGGAGGAGTGGGAGGAGGGAGTAAGAGGGAAGAGGGGGTAATAAGGAAGAGGAGGAGGGAGAGGGGATATGGAGGAGGGGGAACAAGAGGGGGGAGGAGGGTAGAAGAGGAGGGGAGGGGAAGAGAGAAGAAGGAGGAGGAGGGTAGAAGAGGAGGAGAGGGGAGGATGGGGAGAAGGGGAAGGAGGATGAGGAGGAAAGAGGAGGAAATCTTTTAGAGGGACACCCATCTGCATTTAGAGAGATTTGTTCCCTTCTTGTATCCATTTAATTTGTTTTTCAGCCATGGAGAGAGGGGGATCTTAAAAGAGCAGTTTTCACACGAAGAGGAAAGGGTCTCTTATTCTTTCATAAAGCCTCAAAAAAAAAAAAAAAAAAAAAAAGCCATCTGTGCTACCACAGCAGATGTTCAAGCCTCAGACCTGACTGCACAGGGACTAACCTTGGGCTCCTTTTCCTAAGAAATTGGAAATCAATGTCAAATCAGGTGATGGAGAAAGCCAACGAAGCGCTTATGTTCGTATCCCCTCGCTGTGGGGCACACTCTCTTCGTTAGCATCGATCAGGGAGCAGACGACTGTCTGTGCTCCTGCGCGATCAGGCAGATCCTTCGAGAACTCTTAGCCCGACATCAGTTGGCCTCACTCTGTGCTGGGGGGGGGGGGGGAATCTATATATTTCTCCCTAAAACTTTTATTTGGGACAGCAGCTAGATTTCTATTTCCACGACTTTGGCCCAATTGACCGAAAGACTCCATGGGACTTGCGCTTTCTGTAACTGATGCTTTTAAATGCCTAAATGTCCGAAGTCAAAGCAAAGGGGTCAGGGCAACGTGGCAGTGAAAATAACAGTCAAATGGCCACTCCTCCAGTCACACTGTGGGGACAGAGAAAGCCAACCTGTGTTCTGCTTACCCTGTCGGTGCAGCGTGACTGCTTCAGTGACCACGCCGGCAAGATTCTTCTCCAGCAGACAGCAGTTAGGCGTCCCATACTTTAACTCAGGGGCGCCTCCATCTACCTGGAAATATTAGCAGATCCTACAGGTTGAGAGTTCCGTGCCACAAGACAGTTCCCACTTCAAACGCCAGTTGTAAACGCAGTGTACCTGTGTTTTCCGGTTCAACAGTTATAATATAGCAGGGCTCCCCTGACCCCCTGAAGGCTATAGAGGATACAGATGATGTTCAGATTGAAGTGAGGCAAACAAAAAGGCAAGGAAGGAGTGTGTGGGTCCCTCCACAGATTCAGCCGTCCAGAAGGTCTCCATTTCTGGTACATTAGGGATTTCTCAGGGGTTTTCTTACACACAGGTGATTGTCTATGTCAGTGGCTACTAGCGACCAACTCAACATTCACCCTCTCTCCAATCCAACAAGTATTGAAGTTGGAGTTGAATTTTCGACCCTTCCTTCCCCTACCCCTGCCTTGGTCTTTCCAGAGACCAGTGGTTATCCAGAAACTACTTTAGCAGTCTTCTTGTGAGCATCTAAAATACATTTAGCATTCAAGACTTTTTAAGACTTTTTCATTAATAATTTATTTATTGCTTGGCATCTGATCGAAATTTCCTCTTCTCCCAGTCCCTCCATCTCACTTCTTCTCCCCTCCCACAAGCCCCCTTTGCTTCTCAGAAAAAAGGAGGCCTCCCATAGATATCAACCAGCCTTGGCATAGCAAGTTGCAGTAGGACTAGGCACATCTTCTTCTACTGAGGCTAGACGAGGCATCCCAGTCTGGAGAAAGAGACCCAAAAGCTTGCAATAACATCAGAGCCTCTGCTCCTGCTTTAGGAGTCCCACAGGAAGACCCAACTGCGCAATTGTCACATATGTGTAGGGGGTTCTAGGTCCCACCCATGCATGTTCTCCGGTTGGTGGTTCAGTCTCTGTGAGCCCCTATGGGTCCAGGTTGGTTGATTCTGTAGGTTTTCTTATGGTGTCCTTGACCCCACTGGCTCCTTCAATCCTTCCTTCTCCATCTAATGTTTGGCTGTGGATCTCTACATCTGTTTCCATCAGCTTCTGGATAAAGCCTCTCAGAGAGTTGTGTTAGGCTCCTGTCTGCAAGTATGGCAGGGTTCACTCTCTTTCAAGTTAGGCCACTCAATTTCTGCTCCTCCTTTATCCCTATGCAGCTTGTAGGCAGGACAAATTTATGGACTGAAGTTTATGTGGCTAAGTTGGTGTCAAGAGCTGTGTACCAGGAGACTACAGAGGATGTGGTGATTCGGAAAAACTGGCCTCTGTAGGTCCATAGAAGCCAGCACTGTTAGGAGGTGTGGCCTTGTTGCAGGAGGCAACCACTGGGTGTGGGGTTTGAGGTTTCAGATGCTCAAGGCAGCTCCAGTGACTTCTCTCTCTTCCTGCCATCCACTGACTGAGATGTGTAACTCTCAGCTACCTCACCAGCCCCATGTCTACTTTCCCGTCACCAAGCTTTCTGCCATGGTGATAGTGGACTGTAAGCCAGCCCCAATTAATTGTTTTCCTTTGTAATGGTTGCCGTAGTCATGGTTTCTCTTCACAGCAATTGAAACCCTAAGACAGAGAAGACCAAGTAAATGTTTATCACATAGCAACACCAGGCACCTCCTTTATCTCAGTACCTCACTTACCACGAGACCATTTCTAACTTCATGAGATCTTTTCACTTTCATGAAATGGACAGAGCAGGGAATTCCTCTCTTCTGGTGGCCTCACCAGAGCTAGAAAATATTTCCAGTCCTTAAAATTGGCCTCAAGTTTGGATTGAGCTCACCTGTAGTGAGAGGCAAGCAGGACAGGTTCAAAGCCTCCAGTATTTGTTTGCTTTACTCTTCCTTTGTTATTGATATGAGAACCAGCAACCGGCCTCTCTGGGGAGTTTGAGAGACAAGTGAAACCAATTAAGCACAGACCTTACTAAAGAGTGGAGCCCTCCAGAAACTGCTACTTGAAACAGAGATACCCAACTGAACCCAGTTCAGATGAGCCAAGCTGCACCTAACCTACACGTCCATCATCTGAACAGATACTCAGTGTTGTAGACTCCTGGGATTCCTTTCTGCAGTGTTGTGATAATAGTTGACTCAAACGCTCTTCCTTTTGTGAGCAAATTAGATAATCCATGCCTAGGATGGAGCCTAAACAAAATATAATTTTAATTGCGCTTGAAACAAATATAGAGGATGTGGTGAAGTTCATAAATATGTCCCTTTTGGAGACTAACTTTTACTTGTTTTCTTTTTAATATTACCTTCTTCCAAACTACTTTGGGGAACTGCTTCTAGAAATTACTTTCTAAATCAATAGCACAAATTTTGGATTGTCAACCTAAATAACAATCAAAGAGATTCTCCAAAGAACTGTGATATTTATTTGGGAATAGAATAGCATTGTGTATACTGTGAGGAAATTCAAAATGAGGGAAGCAAAAGGAAGGTGTTAAAGGAAAATAAAACTTGACTATGCAGAAAACTTTGAAACAATAATCATTGGCCACAGGATACTAACACAGGTAGCCCCAGGTTGGACCATTAATACACAGATGTCCCTGCAGGCATGTTTCTTGTGCATGCCTGTTGTAGCATTATGTGACACTGTGATTCTGGCAGAGTTTTGAGAGATGGTTACTCTCAGGCCATCATGTATGAAAACCTTACCTTATGTTGATTCAGACAATTTTCACAGAATTGTTCTGGTAACAGGAAAAAAAATCTTCATTCTTTGAAAAGATTTTTCCTTTGATATTTTTATATCATTACAGATTATCTTTGTTTCTCAAGGATCAATAAGAATTATTCAAAATTTCATTCAATAGAAGAAACAGGTACCTCAAAAGACTTACAAAGTTAAAGTAAAATGAGTCACACTCAGACAGTCATTAACCCTGTTCTCCAATGCATGACTCACTGAAATATCTCAGAAGTTCTCTTCTGTAGCATGTTGGGCTTCTTAGTACAAAGTTTGAGGTCTGAAACTTGAAAATGAATGTTTGGCATCTATCTGAATCCAGACAGCTCTGGCCATGTGTCTTTTGCGTGTGTTTTATCTCTTTTGAGACAAATACAACATCCAAAATGTCATCCAGCAAATGACTATCCAAACATCTCTGTTTCCTCTAAAAGACTTGAGTGACAAGATAGTAGCAGAAACTTCCAAGAGTTAGAAGTATTAGGATTAGAAGGTAAGATCGAAAATATAACTTGATTATCTCAATGGATGACCCTCTAGATCTCCTGGCATAAGGGGTGTGTGTGTGTGTGTGTGTGTGTGAGAGAGAGAGAGAGAGAGAGAGAGAGAGACAGACAGACAGAGAGACAGAGAGACAGAGAGAGACAGAGACAGAGACAGAGAGAGAGAGACAGAGAGAGAGACAGAGAGAGAGAGAGAGAGAGAGAGAGAGAGAGAGAGAGAGAGATGAAATTTTGAGCCACAGGATTTGAGCCAATTCTCCATGAGTGTTGTAATGGAATCTTCATGTGGAGTCTCAGCCTGGGCTATCCAATCTTTCTCCTTTGGTGCGTCAGAAGCATTACTTTCATCGGACACAGTAATACAGCAGTCTCTAAAACACCAAACATCAACAACCCAAGAAGATGGGTGGGATCCAAGCACCATGATACCCATGTTTAGTGACTCCCAGAGTGTGGTACTATTTCCATACAGATTGTCACAAATTTCTTGCCCCCAATTCCAAGAAGCGCTACTAATCTTAAATGTGAATCTTAATCCAAAAAAGAAACAAGCTAGATTTCACAAAATTGCTTCATGTATCATCCAAGAACACAGCCATTTATAGAAACAAGCATGTTGTGTACCTTTTAAAATAACAAAGTTTCTCTTCAAGTCAAATTATTTCTAAATGTATCTTAATTTCGCAGATAGTTATTGTCTCAGTTAGGGTTTTATTGCTGTGAAGAGACACTATGACTATAGAAGCTATTATAAAGGAGAGCATTAGGGCTGGCTTACATTTCAGAACTTTAATCAGTCATCATTATGGCGGGAAGCATGACAGCACCCAGGCAGACATGGGGCTACGGAATTAGCTGAGAGAGTTCTACGTCTGGATCAGCAGGCAGCAGGAAAAGAGAGTGACACTGGGCCTGGCTTAAGCTTCTGAAATGTCAAAGCCCACCCCAGTGGTACACTTCCTCCAACAAAGCCACAGCTATTCCAACAAGGCCACACCTCCTAATAGTGCCCCTCCCTGTGAGTCTATGGAGCCATTATGAGTCAAACTGCCACAATTACAATTATTGAGTACCTTTAAATTTTTTTCTGTCATATTTGATCATGAGCATGTAACTATGCATACCTGATGATTGTAAAATAATCCAGAATTAAAGATGTCAAGTTTATTTACTCATTCTCTTATAGTTAGATATCTAGGTCTTGGCTTTTTTCAAAAGAAATGATGCTGACACAGAATCCCTAGGTATGTCAAATTTCTCTTTCTTGTTAGTTACTTGTGAAAGATGGCAGGCTGTAGGACTCTGAAACCAACAGCTGGAAACAGTTCTAAGGCATGACATTCTGTACCTGATTGCTAAGTGCACTGAAAATGTTCATGTCCCCAAACTGTGCTTTTGAAAGTTTCGGACTGAAGTGGCACAGAAGGCATTGTGCTAAATGGACAGAATACACTAAATGTCCTTGACAGTCTGGAAATAGTTTCTATTGTGAGGAACAGTACAACAGTTTTTCAGGCCATTTGTCAAAAGTGAGTCAGGAACAAATGGGCACAGCTAAAAAAAAAAAAAAAAAAAAAAAAAAAAAAAAAAAAAAAAAAAAAGATCTACAGCTAAGCTTCATGTCTACATCCAGAACCTGACTGGGGGACTCAGGGCATCACATCCTCAAGAGAAAATAACCCATCCAAGGCTGGGCTAACCTTCACATTTAGGAACACCTATGGTGAGTGGTGTCTTTGGACTCAGGAACATATATGACCCCTGATGAGGAAAATGATGTACCATATCCAAGAGCATAGTGATGGCTTTGGGGGTGGAAATGGAGCTCAGCTACCAGAGTGCTTGTCTGATGCTAATGAAATCGGTGTTTAATACCTAGCCCCGGTGGCATCCATCTGTGATCTGAGCACTCGGGAGGTAAAGGCAGGAGGATTGAAAGTTCAAAACCCTCCTGGGCTACATGCCAGCTTGTCAGAAGGAGAGAAAGAAGAAGGAAAAGGGGGTGGGGGAAGGGAGGGAGGGAGAGAATGTTTATTTGTTTGTTGGTTGGTTAGTTGGTTGGTTGGGTTGGTTGGTTGGGTTGCTTGGTTGGTTAGTTGGTTGGTTGGTTGGTTGGTTAGTTGGTTAGTTGATTGGTTAGTTGGCTGGTTAGTTGGTTAGTTGATTGGTTAGTTGGTTGGTTAGTTGTCTGGTTAGTTGGTTGGGTTGGTTGGTTGGTTGATTTGACTGATCTGGTTTTGGCCTGTATGCCCTTCTACAGGAGTGACCTTGAAATGGATGACTCTTATGCCCCACACTCCACACATGTCATCTGTAGAGACTTATAGAGCAGAAATAGTAGCTCCCTAAAGCTTCTTGGTTGGTGTGGACTCTACCACAAAAGGCTGGTTTTAAAGAGAGAAATGAGCAGAAATTCATTGCCAGATATATTCCATACAGAATAGGAGACCCTATGAGAGTGAAGGGTTCTTAGGTTTCCACTCATAATTGTCTCCAACGAAGCACAGTGCACTCACAGAGGAGCAGGACGGTACAGGAAATGGTCTTTGAGTCTCTGGCAGTGGCAGCTTCAGAGTCAGCTAACATCTGACAGACAAGGTTAGTTTACAAAGCTTGTCGAGTAGGCTTCCTTGGTGCCATCTGATAAAGAGTAAAGATGCCCTTAGCTGCTAAGCTTAGTTCTTGCCAGAAGAGAGTAAGGGCAGGTTACCACTTGTCCTTTTAAACCTATGTCCTCTCTCTGGCAGGGACAGGGATTGCTTTTCTGTCTCTGCTCAATAATCCTTCAGATTTGAGGGTGACATAGATAGCCTGTTCACACACAGGGCTAACCACACTTAGACATAGAATTTATTGAGATAATGTAGACAAGTTCTTAACCAGGCCAGTGTCCAGGTTGGACGTAGCCTGCAGTATTCATTGTAAAGGAAATGCAAACAAGAATGAAATTCTAGAGTTTTTTAAAGGACTTGGAACAAAGAAATAACTTGGTTGGTTGAGCACTTGTCACACAAGCGTGAGAACCTGAATTTGATCCCCAGAGCCCATGTAAGGAAGCCAGGCATAGGCCAGAGTAGATGCACACATCTTTACCCCAGCACTCAGGAGGCAGAAGCAGAGGTAGGTAGATCTCTGTGTGTTCCAAGACAGCAAGAACTACACTGTGAGACTATCTGGGAAAAAGGAGCTAGACACAGTGGTGAATGCTTGTAATCACCGAGTTGGGGAGACAAAAACAGGGTCACTTGGGCTTGCTAGCTGGCCGCCCCTGCCTACCTAATGAACTGTAGGTCACTGGCAGATGCTAATTTTAAAAGTAAGGAAGATGACACCTGAAAAAAGACATCCTTTAGAAAGATGACCTTTAGCCTACACACACACACACACACACACACACACACACACACACACACACACACACACGAAATAAAGAACTAATATAAACACTAGGGAATATCGTTACCAGCTTCGCTTGACCACTTTGCTACCCCCAGCCTCCCTGACCACATCACAAAGTGGCATCCAATAAGAATCCATCCCTTAGCTGGAGATCATTCTGAGCCTGTCCTGAACTCCACACTGACTTATGGCTTCTCATTAATACACTAATAAAAACACAAGTAATAGAATACTTAATGTTGATTTTTTTTCTTAGTCTTGATTATCTGCCAAGTGCTAGTATAGCAGAACCGTGCTCTGTACTGCAATCATACTATGCTTATTATAAACACAATTATTACAACTCAAATGGAGAAAGGATTCCTCCTGCCAGCAGGTATCACCCGGCCTCTTAATGAAGGAGGCTGCCTTGTTTAGAGGTCATTTACATAAAATATAAACCATAACATTCTCCTCCTCCTTCTCTACTGTTTCAAGTGTCTTCAAGTGTGGGGTAAAGACTGGGGCTCCCCCTGAGATGCCGAGGCCAGGAGCTACACCCTAGTGGTGAAGTAAGGAAAACTAACAGCCTGGGTCAGAGGAGAGAAACAAAGGGCTCTCTTTTCTTAATCTGCCAGCTGACTGAGGCAGATACTTACAGCCAACCATTGAACTGAGGTCAGGGACCCCAACGGGAGAGTTAGGGGAAAGATTGAAGGAGCTGAAGGGGATGGCAACCCCACAGGAAGACAGTGTCAACTAACCAGACCTCTCAGAGATCCCAGAGCTAAGCCACCAACCAAGAGAATACAAGGGCTAGTCAGAGGTCCCCAGCACATATTTCCCAAAGGACTGTCATGTCTGGCCTCAGTAGAAGAGGATGTGCCTAATCCTATAGAGATTTTATACCCCAGGGAAAGGGGATGCTGGGGGTGAGTACCCCCTAAGAGACGAAAAGGGGAATGGGGTGAAGAACTCTGGGAGGGGGAGAGAAGACAATATTTGGGATGTAAATAAATAAAATAATTAATTTTTTTTTAAAATAGTGTCTCTTTCAGTCACAGCCTGTCTTTATCTTAACAAGTAGAAGAGGCCACAATATTTATCTGGAACATGATCTTATTTAGGGTAAAGAAGTAGGAAAACTTCCGCTCTTGATCACAGCTATTTTAAATATGAAGAAACAGTTAAGGAGGTTCTATGGTATGCTTACTTTGGTTTTCTTTGTTTTTGATTTTTATTTATTGTATGTAGGTGAGTAGCTGTCTTCAGACACACCAGAAGAGGGCATCAGATCCTATTACAGATGACTGTGAGCCACCATGTGACTGCTGGGAATTGAACTCAGGTCCTCTGGAAGAGTAATCAGTGCTCCTAACCGCTGAGCCATCTTCCCAGCCTTTGTGATATGCTTACTTGAGGCCAGGTAAACAGCAGAATCAAAATTTAAGCCAAGAGCTCCCTGACTTTTGTTACACTCTCTTCCCTGCACTCCTGACTCCTGCCCCCGCTCCCCACCCACCTCGCCCACAGTACAACCTTCTTCCTCAGTTATCCAGGGACTACCTATCCCTGCTGCTGCTTAACTTCTACAGCCTCAAGAGAACAGATCCCCTTTCCCAACCAAGCAGATACAGTCCTTTGACTGTGTCCGGGGCAAATGCAAATGAATATGCAAATGAACATGCAAATGATATGAATCCTTGCTGGATCTCCATTAATCCAGCCACACTTTCCACAGACATTTGCTAAAATTAGGCACAAGTGCATTTCCCTTCAAGTTGAGTCATAGTGAGATTCAAGAGAATTTCTAAGTATATGAAAATAATACATTCAAATCAGTTATTAACCTAGGCTTGAGGTGTTTGGGGTACGTCCTTTAGCCTCCCGAGATTGCTACCAGGGGAAAACATGACCTTTCCAAAAACAGTCTGGAATGGCATTGGAATGGCATTGTGAAGAAGGAAATGTTAAGCTGGCTTGACCCTGATGGCATTTCTTTGGATCAAGTTTAATGAATTCTTTCTTAAAATAATTTTTTCTATTATGAAAGTAGTCCGTGTTCACTGCAGAATAATTGTAAAATAAAGAAAACTCCTAACTTAGTGAGAACCATTATTAATATTTTGGTATTTTCTACATGCAGTCTCTTTGCTTCATACATTTTTTTTACAGCTTTTGAACCCACAGCATATAAAAACTTATACAGAATGATTATTAACAAGAGCTCCTCTTTCACAAGTTACAAGTATAAATTGCAAAAAACAAAAAAAAGAAGAAAAGAAAAAGAAAAAAGAAACCAGAGACCTGAAAATTAAAATTACCCAGAACATCGGCACTCAGAGAAAATTCATGGCAAACATCTTAAAATTTACCCCCAGAAGCCTTCTTGCTATATATTTTTACGATTGAGATCAAACTATAAACTAAATTTTAAATGAGAGTCAACGCTGAAACACTGGAGTTCTATGTGGAAGATGCTTCAAAGAAAGACCCTGTGCCTGGTGAGCTGGCAACCAAGGTCATTAATATGAATTTTGAAGAAGCAGAAGATCATAGCTCAAGCTCTTCAGCGAAGAAAATGACTAATATATTGCTCTTTGCAAAATATGGAAGGAAAAATAATTCTTCTGTTTAGCCACTGTTTCCAGCACGGTATCCCCTGCCTATAAATACTTTTGATATGGTTCCCATTAATTTATTTATTTGTTTGCTTTACATCCTGATCATATCACCCCTCTCCTTTCAGTCCCACACTCACACAGCCCCTCCCCCATCCCTCCTCCCTTCTCCTCTGAGAAGAGTAAGGCCCCACCTGGGTACCAACCCACCCTGGCACCTCAAGTCACTATAGGCTTAGGTACAGCCTCTCCCAATGAGGCCTGACAAGGCAGCCCAGGTAGGGGAACAGGATCCACAGGCAGGCAACAGACAGAGAAAACCCCTACTCCAGTTGTTGAGGAAACCACACGAAGACCAAGCTGCACATCCGATACATATGCGTGGTGGCGGAGAATGGGAGAGGAGATTGCAGGGTAGAAGAACGGGGGCTTGGTCCAGTCTATGTTCTTTGGTTGATGGGTTAGTCTCTGGGAGACCCCCAAGGATCCAGGTTTGTTGACCCTGTTGGTCTTCCTATGGAGTCCCTATCCCCTCCAGGTTCCTCAATCCTTCCCCTAACTCTTCCACAAGACTTCCCCAGCTCCGTCTAACATTTGCCTTGAGTCTCTGCATCTGTTTTATTCAGCTGCTGGGTGGAGACTCTCAGAGGATCGTTATGCTAGACTCCTGTCCCCAAACATAACAGAGTATATCATTAATAGTGTCAGAGATTGGTTCTTACCCATGGGATGGGTCTCAATCGGGCCAGTCTTTGGTTGGCCACTCCCTCAGTCACTTCGGGCTCTGTATCTCCCACTGTTAGGAGTCTCAGCCAGAGTCACCCTCATAGGCTCCCTCGAGCCTCCCCCATTCCAGGTGTCTGGCACTTCCTAGAGATGCCCCACCCACCCACTGCTGATTTCCATTCACTCTGAGGGCTTCTCTCCCCCGGCTAGTTTTGTCCTTCTTAGTATTGCAGAATAACAGCAGTTGTTGTTTCCAGTGGTTTTCAGGCAGGGTGACAGCGTCCTTCCAAATTACGGTGAGATGAATGTGCCAAAAAGAAAACAAACCCATTGCAGGCTACTGGAAGAAGAGCTAAGGCAAGAGATGAGGAGTGAAGGCCCACTTCCTCCCTTCCCAGCGTGCCTCTTCACGGACATGCCCAGAGAGCTCTGCTGCCTCCGTCTGTAGAGGACATTATTCCTTGTGAATCTTCTTCCAAGTTCAGTGTTCCCACAGCCTTCTAGGGTCTAGCTCCTTCTACAAATACACCCTCTGTTTTTAATTGGGGTACATGACCATTATAGATGGATGAAGCAGCCGCTCACACTGTGAAACTCTACGGAAGTGGGACTGAAATTCTGGCCCAAGAATCCTTAGAGATACGCCACTCTGCAGTTAACTTATGATTAAGTAAATTCAAAAGGAAGCCTTGCCACACCACGTACCCTACAGGGTCAGCCCATTATAACTGTAATGCATATTCAGAATAGTCTGGGATTTAAAGTAGAGCCCAAGAGTTTTTAAGCTTCTTTCTTGCCTCCTTCAAATATTAAAGGATATCCACAGAAACTCATTAAAACTCCCAGGAGTGCCTGTCTCTACTCCCCAAACATCCCTCCCACTCTCTTAATATCTACCATCACTAACAGCCGGATGCCCCAGTGGCCTCTTTCTTCTTGGGTCTCAAGAAACAAGCTGTTCGCACCCCACTCTCCCACTAGAAGCTCAGGGAGTTGACATTCTTTTGGCTTGGTTTTTTTTTTTTCCCTCACAAGATACTTAGGTGTGCAATTCTTAATTGGGAAGAAGAAAAGAGTAGGCGAAGGAAAGCTGTGACTTTCATCCTATCATGTGATAAGGTATGGGATCCGGTACTCTCAGGAGAATGAGATGTTAGCAGAACATGAGGATTTGGAAATTCATATGGGCTGAGAGCCCAGAGCATCACTACTTCAGAACGTGGTAGGGTAAGATGCGTCCTTCCAAATGAATTCCAATGAATTCCCACCTTTGCAGAAGGGTCTAGACTAGGGGCATTGGAGAGCAAGCTCGTTTCACAGAGAAATCCAAGGACGTGTAATCACCTTGGAGACAAGTACTTCTAGCCCCCTCAGTGTTCCCACACCTCTACCTCAACTGCCCCAGCCACTACCATCAGCATCACCTGCATCATGGCCAGAGTGTAGGTTACTTACTGAAATTATTTAAAACGTGAAAATATAAGGCACAAAATGAGTTGCTAGTATATCAACATACTGCTGTGTGTTTTAGGGTCATTTATAACTTTCGTTTCACATGGTTGAAATCATAAAAGGTATTCCCTCTCTCCCACCATCGTCACTGGGCAAGACCAGTTCTCTGCCCTCAGAAGCTACTGTGTTTCAAACATTGTTACAGTAAAAGAAACAAAGCAATATAGACATAGTCAAGGTCTCCTTTTCCCCATTCTCCTTCCATGATCCCTCCAGGCAACCATGGATTTGATGCATGTGTCCAAGGCTTTTAGAGCCTTTCCCTACATATGCATGTATTTATGAGCAAAGAGAGCATTACACCACGTGCTTTCTATACTTTGCATCAACAGAATCTACCTTCTAGTGCTGGGCTGTGCTGCCAGCTCATTCCTTCTAACTGGTATATGGTGTTCTATTGTCTGACTATATTATATCTCATTCATCCATTTGGCTCTTGATGGAAATTCTTCCTGCTCAACAACAGCAACAAGGCTAAATCATTGGCGGTTTCCAAGTTAAAATAACCTGGGCCCCATCTCTACCAGATGATTCCAGACTTTTAAAACAATAGAGTCAAAGCCACCTAGAGTACTCTGTGAAAGTTGATACACTAATTCTAAAGTTCATAGGGAGGAGAAAACAGATAGAAGGTGGCAAAAACTTCCTGGGAAGAAACTCACAAAGAAACATTCTTGCCATTCTATAATCTGCATTTGCTCTTTTTTATTTTTTCCACTTTGATGATCCCTAATGGGAGAGGAAGAATGAGCTTGAAGGGTTTGAGAGGGAGAAGATGGCTGTGTGTGCTTTGAGGGGACTCTGAAAGTGCAGCGAGTCCAGGTAGTCTAGCCAATGGTGAGCCTCGGGTTCAGTGATCAACCTCGCCCCAGAAAAATACGGTGGAGAGCAACTGAAGAAGACACATGGCCAGTGGTCTCCACACATGCATGCACATGCTAATGAGCAAAGACAAAGACAGCCTCTCTCTTGCTAGACATTAGCAAGAAGTTGTAAGGTTCCGGTAGCCAGCTTGGGATCCAGGCTGAAGTTGTACCAACAATGATGGGAAATGGAGCAAAGACTCGGAGAGAAAAATAACAAGTCTGATTCCTTGTTCAGTTTCACCCTAAACCAATTATCCAGGCCAGCTTGGGGTTGGCTCTCTGATAATTGCACTCCAAAGATTCTTAGCTGGTTCCTTTTCTCTCTGGAACTTTCCAGCACAAAGCTTAGATCACAGTCCGTACCAGCAGAGCTAACAGTTGACTTATGTGGCACCTAATGTATGCTAGGCACTGTTGTAAGCACTTCATTCATTTGGAGTTTTATTAAGTAGCACTATAGCCCTGTGAGCTACTTGGTGAGGAGGAGAGTTATGAGCTCATTTGTAAAATGGGAGAAGTAAAGTACTTTGGTTAAGTACGGTTGTCAAAGCTAACAGATGGCACAGCCTTGACTCAAATCCAATTGGACCCTCTCACTCCAGACTCTTGGCTCTTATGACGTTGGCTAGCAGTCCATCCTGGCTGTCCTGGGTCCCCTCATTAAGGAAATCCAGCACCACGTTGAAGTAAGGAGACTGGGAGTGGGCCATGAATAGGAAATACTCAAATGTTCATTTTCTGTCGTTTTTTAGGAGCCTGCAAGTACACATGTCAGTTTTCATGACTCCAAAATGCCAGTTGAAGATCTCTCTCTCTCTCTCTCTCTCTCTCTCTCTCTCTCTCTCTCTCTCTCTCCCTCCCTCCCTCCCTCCCTCCCCCCCCTCTCTCTCTCATATGCCACTGATGAAATGTCTTTTGCCAGGTCATTGCTCAGTTGCTGACAGCTGTTGTCTAGGCTAGGTCAATATTTTCATAATCCTGTGTGTCAAGATCACTGAAGAATAAATGCTGGGGGTTTTCTCCATGTTCTAGCTCCTACTTTTATGTTAGAAACAAAGTCTAGAGTTTATATCCCTGCTGCCATATGTACAAAACACTAGAAGTATAATGTGTGATTTATTGATATAACTATGGCAGTCTTCTGGGCCAATGTACAGCCACCCACTCTCCACCTTCCCTTGCTGACGTGGCTGTGGAAACTCTGGCCAATGACACTTAGGTTTTCGTCTTTATCCCTCTGACAAATACTCCTTATCTCTCATTTTGAAAACTCCCTTTTCCATGGCATTCGTGATGTTCCTGGAGATGGCTCAGTGGTTAAGAGCACTGTCTAACTGAAGGAACACCCATTCAGAGTCTGCCCCACATGTGGCCCATACATATATAGCCACCCAATTAGACAAGATGGATGAAGCAAAGAAGTGCAGACCGACAGGAGCCGGATGTAGATCGCTCCTAAGAGACACAGCCAGAATACAGCAAACACAGAGGCGAATGCCAGCAGCAAACCACTGAACTGAGAATAGGACCCCCGTTGAAGGAATCAGAGAAAGAACTGGAAGAGCTTGAAGGGGCTCGAGACCCCATATGTACAACAATGCCAAGCAACCAGAGCTTCCAGGGACTAAGCCACTACCTAAAGACTATACATGGACTGACCCTGGACTCTGACCCCATAGGTAGCAATGAATATCCTAGTAAGAGCACCAGTGGAAGTGGAAGCCCTGGGTCCTGCTAAGACTGAACCCCCAGTGAACTAGACTGGTGGGGGGAGGGCGGCAATGGGGGGAGGGTTGGGAGGGGAACACCCATAAGGAAGGGGAGGGGGGAGGGGGATGTTTGCCCGGATACCGGGAAAGGGAATAACACTTGAAATGTATATAAGAAATACTCAAGTTAATAAAAAAAAAATATAGAAATAAAAAAAAAAAGAGCACTGTCTACTCTTCCAGAGGTCCTGAGTTCAACTCCCAGCAACCACATGGTGGCTCACAACCATCTGTAATGGGATCTGGTGCCATCTTTTGGCCTGCAGACATACATGCAGGCAGGATGCAGTATACATAATAAATGAATAAATCTCTTTAAACAATTAAAAAATAAACAAATTAGTGATGTTGCATTTAGTGTGACTAAATAGAAGCATCGTTTCCTTTATTACCTCATATACTCCTCTACTGTTTTTGTTTTTGTTTTGTTTTTTTATTTTTTCTTGGCTACTTCGACCATGGAAAGGACAAAATAGGCAAAAGAAAAAGAAAGAAAAATGAAGGCAGTTTCCCTGAGTTTAAAGATCAGTTAGTGGAAGGTCATCATTTTATGACAGGTGAATATAGGGTGAGAAGCTTGATTATGGACATTATCAAAGCAGAACTATATGCATATACATATATGTATATATGCACATATATAAGTATATACATGTATGTGTATATATGCATATGTGTATGTATATACATATATGTATATATGCATATGTATATGTATACATATATATATATATATATGCTTTTTGAGGTAGTGATTCTCTGTGCAACCCTGCCTATCCTAGAACTCACTCTGCAGACCAGGCTGGCCTCAAACTCAGAGATCCGCCTACTTCTGCCTCCCAAAAGCTGGGATTAAAGGCCTGTGCCACCACCACACCCAGATGAGATTGTCAGGATTCTTGCCCTTAGAGTTCTCTGTCTGAACAACCACTCAGTAAGAGGGGATGCTACTGCTAATGATCAGGTTCAAATGGTAACTGCTCCAACAATGTGGAGCCCACCTCCTCCACTGTTACTAAGTCTGTAAATCGGCATACAAGCTTCCCGAAACATCAAAAAAAGAATAACTGTCTGGCCCAGCGGTCCCACTCCTGTAGATGCAGCTGAGAAATCAGAGTTTCCATGCACTAGAGACGCTGGGGTGCCCATGCATGTTGCATCAACACCCACAATATCCAAGTTAGAGGAGGAACCGGGTGCCAATAAATAACGGGTGCATAATAAATGTAGTATAGCACCATAGATGGAAATAGAGGCGGTTATGGTAAATAAATATGAGGGCTCATTCAGCCATGAAGAAGAATGGAATTGCCATCCACAGAGAAATGGATGGAAACAGAGAGCATGATGGGACGTGGACCAAGCCAGACACAAAAGGACAAATACCATCTAATTTTACCACACCCAGATTTTTTAAAAAAAAAATAATTTATTTTTTATTACATGTGCACTGGTGTTTTTCTGCATCTATGACTGCGTGAGAGTGTCAGATCCTCTGGAACTGGAGTTATGGACAGCTATGAGCCACCATGTGGTTGCTGGGATTTGAATTCAGCACCTCTGGAAGAGCAGCCAATGCTCTCAACCACTGAGCCATCTCTCCAGGCCCAAACCTAGATTTCTTTTAACAAAGAGACAGACACAAAGGTAGAAGAGGAGCCATTAGAGGGCAACAGGAAGACAGAGGAAGGACAAAGAAGGACAATAATAGGGTGACTATGACCAAAACACATCAAGGCTGTGTATGAGATCTCAAAATTAGGCCTATTATCTCATAAATTTATCATATTAATAAAAGTTCTTATGATTCAAATTTATCTAAGACAAAAATAACTCCGGTGCCTACAAGAGATATTAGGTAAACAATATCATTTCTCCAAGTTTTATTTCTCTTTGACTTCCTGATCAAATTTAATTACGCATTAAGCGAGAACTATTTTTTAAACCACCGTGCCGAATGAAAAGGCTATTCAGAAACTTTAACTAACTTACAAAGAAGTCTTCTTAAAGCCCAATGCTTTCACGGATAAATCAAGAGATTAGCGTGGGCGCCGATCCGTTATCCCTCCAAAGGCCGGTGCAGCTGGAAGGAAATGTTCAAGAACATGTACACGTCAGAGACGATCTTACACCACGAATGACTGATGGCTAACAGAGATTTTAGATCTTTCCAAACGATAAATCTTATTTTTTTAAAAGCTTCAGTGGCTAATACAAAGACAATTACAGTCTGGTCCTCACCCTGTAGAAAGTCGGCCTTCCCCGGACCAGCCGCAGATGTATCAGCCCGGTGCCTCTCACTGATTTTCTTGACATAGTCTCACGAGTCATTACGCACCCTTCACAGTGCAAGCCTCGGAGAAAGAGGCTTTGTTTTGTTTTATGCAAAGCCTTTGACTCCTGTAATGTGCGGGTTCACACCTTTGGCGTCAGATGAATGGCAAGCGCTCGCCGTCAGAGGCTGTAACACATTCTGATAGGAAGTTTTACATCCGGTCCTGTTTTCCGAAGGCTGCTAAAATCATTAGACATATGACATTGGTGGATCGGTGGGGCCGTACGTCTCAGCTCTGTTTACTTAATTTTGGAAGCGGCTGGAAACGTGCCTTTAATGCGAAAGTCGAATCGCTGGCGTTCAGACTTCTCGTACTCGGAACAAAATTATCAGCTTCGGAAACGGAACGAGGTCTCGCTCCATCGTCATCGTCCTCCATTTTCTTGACATGTTCACCCCCGTCTATCGGCGAACCAAATGTGATGTCAGGATCGGCCCCAAAACGCCGTCCGTAATTGCAAAGCTAACACCTGTATGAACAATAAAATTGCAAACAGGCAGAGCTCCATCGAAAAGAATCAAGGTGATTATTTTTTTAATGATTATATTTCTACGTGCCCGTGATGGCTTACAAGCATCAGCTTTCTCTAGAATGAATTTTAGTGCATTTCTAAACCCGAGCACAGTGAAGGCGGAGGCAAGACTATAACATCAGCTTAATAATAAAGCAACTCGGGTAAGAGAAGGATGCCTTTCCAGTTAATCACTTGGGAGTGGCATGAGGAGTTACAGACCCTAGCCTCTGGCCCTTCAGCACTCAGAAGTTGAGCAGACAGGACTCCAGCTATAGACCTTAGGATGTCTACCTACCTAGTAGTCTTATTCTTTCACCCAGAGGCCAGGAAAGGCATAATTAACATAAGACACCAGGGTCTACAAATTCTCCTTGATTTTTTCCCATTAATATATTTATTCGTTTTACACACTGATCCCACCCCCTCCTCCTCCCAGTCCCCCACACACACAGCACTTCCCCCATCCCTCTTCCCGTTCTCCTCTGAAAACAAGGAGCCCCCCCCCCCAGTACCAACCAACCCTTGGCACCTCAGGTCACTATGGGACTAGGTGCATCGTCTCCCACTGAGACCAGACAAGGCAGCCCAGTTAAGGGAACAGGATCCATAGAGGAACAGACAACAGAGTTAGGGACAGCCCCTGCTCCAGTTGCTGAGGGACCTGCATGAAGACCAAACTGCACATCTGGTAAAAATGAGAACAGAGGGGCGTTGTTGGGAGGGGCCTTAGGTCTAGCCCATGTAGGCTCTTTGGTTGGTGCTTCAGTCTCTGAGAGTCTCCAAGGGTCCAGATTAGTTGACTCTGTTAGCCTTCTTTTGGAATCCCCATTCCCTCCAGGTTCCTCAATCCTTCCCTGAACTTTTCCACAAGACTTCCCAAGCTCCATCTAATGTTTGTCTGTGTGTCTCTCTGCATCTGTTTCAGTCAGCTGCTGGATGGAGCCTCTCGGAGGACAGAGGCTCCTGTCTGCAAGCATAATAGCTTGTTATTAATAGTGTCAGGGATTGATTCTTGCCCAAGGGGTGTACCAAACTGCCATCTGGTAAAAATGTGCATAGAGGGGCGTTGTTGGGAGGGGCCTTAGGTCTAGCCCATATACGTTCTTTGGTTGGTGGTTCAGTCTCTGGGAGTCTCCAAGAGTCCCGATTAGTTGACTCTGGACCTTGATGTTTAAGTGGCTCAGATCCATCTCAACCTTTGTAAGAGCTCCCCCAAAAGCATCTTAGGATTCACAGACTTAGCCTCAACTGTTTTCTCTGCCCAGTGTCTGAGCCGAACAACACAACTCTGGATTTCAGACCCAGACTCTGGGTTTCAGACCCATCATCCTTCCTCAGCATCTCATTGCCTGCACTGAAACCAAGGAACTGTGTCCCGGTGCTCTGGGCTGCAGCAGCAGGAACTCCAGCAAGAAGAAGGGCTGTATTAACGAACGGTATCTACCACTCGTCGGCTGCTCTTTACCCACTCCCAAAAATCGCACATCTAATTAGTATTACTGTGCATATTGGAATAGTGAAAGTTCAGGGACATAATTAACTTGCTTAAGGTCACACCAATGCAAGCAGAATTTAAAGTTCCCAATATCTGGGGCTTCTTCACCACTGACCTTACTGCCTGCTCTTCCCCACTGAGCCTACTGCCTGGTGTTCACTTCCTGAAGACATTGGTCAGTCATTCAACACACACGGTTCGAATATTGTCTATGGGCCAGGCACACATTATGGGAAGAACTAGATAGGAGATGAATGAACGAAGGGAGTATCCGGGACCCTGTAGACAAGTGAACCCCTAGTGAGGATGATGCTGAGCTTGCCTGTCAGGTGGCTTACCCAGACAGGTGCTAGGCTTCCTTCCAGAAATAATACTTTAGACCTGATCTGAAAAGGCCATCTGTCCAAGTTTCCGTAGGCTCGGATTGATTTGCCAATTACAAACGTTCCCTCCTGGATTTCCTTCCATTCCTGAGTGGTCCTCCCCAGCATGCTGTCTTGATTTAGGCCAATCATGGTTTCCTTCCCTAAAGAGCAACACAAGACAGTCGACAATTCTGTCCCCACTTGCTGTTTTTCCTCACACACTTCTCCGTCTGTTCCTTTGCCCCTTTCTTCCCCGTCTGCCACCTCAGGCTCGGGCTTGCCCTTTTTAAGCCATTTCTCCCACCAGTTCATTAAGCAGCATTGCTTGTCCACAGGTTTGGGGTTGCTTTGGTCAGGTTTCTTTCTCCCATCAAGATTTTGTAGATAGAGTTCGAAGCCCTCTGCACTGTGGTCTGATCACCTGACACTAACCTTTTAGAGGTTATCCATCCTCCATTAGCTTCCTCTTGCCTCTGGGTTTCCAAGCTGGTAACCCAAGGCAGGAAGGTTTGGAGTGGGAGGAACTTCTCTCTGGTTCTAATTTCTCATTTGAGCTTACACATTCTAGTGGGTTCGTTGAGCTCGGGGAAAATAGCAATCAGAGCAACCAAGTGTCCAAGAGATATAAACAAACCAAAAGAGTCAAGCCCCACACAGATGGGGAGACGGCGGAATCGGATGATTTACTCATAGCAAGAAATTAAAAAGTCAAACGGGAAAGGGATGGTGATGTGTGAGAAGGGAGTGCTGACAGCTAAATTACCCTTCGGGCAAAAAGAGATAATCTCCTGCCTGCGCAAAAGGGCATCTGGGCCAGAGCTAGATTTTAAATCCTTGGAGCCCTGCACAGGCCTTTGGACTATTTCTCTCCGCCCTGTATTCAGTTGTCAGCTCTTTCTCCGTCGCAATAAATGCTTGGACGTATCCAGCCAGGGGTTCTTCAGACAAGGAGCACATTTCCACAAACCAGGAAAAACATATGTTCGTTTTTTGGGTTGTTTTTTGTTGGTTTTTTTTTTTTTCTTTTAACCATGGCTGTCCACCTCTGGAGACCAGATCCCCATCTGAAAGACTGTTCAATTCATCCCAAGACCGGCTTTGCAAATCAATTACAAAATTCAAATTGCATTCTGTCGCTCACTCGTGCTGTGTAAGAAAAAATAAAAAAGGGGGGAGGGGGGGTGCGGTGGGTTTTAATGACTCCAGTAACTTCCATCTACGTGAAGGCTGAAACTACCAAAATATTCATTTTCTTTCTTGGCAGCTGATTCTGGTAATTAAGGTAAAGTACTAATAACCCTGTTCGGAATGCAGGATAGGTTGTTCCCAAACATATTGAGAGGAATCATATTGAGCAGCTTGAAGTCCAGGCAGATCCTTCGAGAGAACTCTGCCAAGAACACAATCTCCAGCAAGGAAAACATGAGCCTAGAGAGGCCAGAACCTAAAGCTTCCGGCGGGTGGCTTGCTTCACACCGGCTTGTATTCTGCCCCACCTCAAAGCCGCTCCAGGTTGCCTCCATCCTCTCTTAAAGCAGCCCTCTGAATGACCATACTTCCTGTTTAGAGCAGGGCTTGGCAAACCGAGGAGTGAAGGGTCAGATAATCCATCTACTCATTTTTACAGACCATTCCATCTCTAGCTGCTATCAGCTCCGCCATTGTCCTGGGCAGCAAGGGACAAAGAAGTGTGTCCCTGAGCTAATGAAACTGCACTTACAAGAGCAGGTGACGGTGACATAGGGTGGCAGCTTCCTGATCCCTGCTCCTGAGCATTAGGTAACAGACTATGGTACAGAGCATGCCAACTGCTTCCTTTCCCCCCAGAGGACAGACTTCCGGGTACCTGACCTGAGCTATATCCTCCAGGGAAGATGAGCTCAGCCTAAATGGGGGAAAACAACCAATTTGGGAAGTCTAGACTCCCTGAGCCCCTACGATGACAGCGATGACGCATCGAAGCCTTATTCAGACTCACTCATTTGCAGTGAGTCACTACGTGATTTGCAAGATCTTCTACTTCAATGAAAATATTGAAAGCCCACTAATATTAGTCACAGTGAGAAGCTGTCCCTAAAACTGAGGGAGGAAATTACTTTGCAGTTTTAATTTCAGTCGATGCACTAAAACGACTATCTATCAAATGGCTCCCAGTGCTGCCTTTGGGACTAACATGAACAAAAAAATGACATCTTCAAGTCATGCTGTTCTGCTCAGCAGGCTATTATCTGGGGTCTTGAATGGAGACATCTGCCCACATGTGCCATAGATTACGAAGGAAAGGGTGTGAGGCGTAGACTCCATTGACCCTGGTTTATGACTTCTCTTCTAACATGCCACTACCTGTAAAACCAAGATGAATTGGCCATGAATTAGAATGTTGGGAACAAAGAGCTGGACAATGAAATAATGCCCAGGGAATGACTTCGTTCGCTGTGCAGTAGACCTTACACAAGAAGGGTCTGGAGCTACCCACTAGACTCAGAGCACTGACTCCCCACTGCCCCTTGATTCATGGTGCATCAACCTGGACCTCTACTGTGATCCTTGGGAGTCATTTCTTCAAAGTCCACCAGTCCAATGAAGTAAGCTCAATGAGGAGCTTCCCAAAGATCAGGAATCAGTAATGGGGTATGCTACAGAATCTCATTGCATCATTTCCTACTTTTAGCCATTAAGGGGGGAAGGGGACCATAGAACTGATGGGGAGATAGGAAACTGGGCAGTGATGGTATAGGGTGAAGGAAGGAGTCGTGTCTTCCCCCATTCATGAGTGTGTATGTGTTTGTGTACATGAGTTTGTTCATGCATGCCTGTTTGTGTGCGTACATGCACATGTGTGTGTGCATGTGTGTGTGGTGTGTATTTGTGTGTGTGTGTGTGTGTGTGTGTGTGTGTGTGTGTGTGTGCCCAAGCAGAAAGCAAAAGGAGGATGTTTAGAGTCTTGCTGTCTCACTTCTGACTCAATACCCAGTCTCTCACTAAACCTGGAACTTCCTGTTTTCAGCTAAGGTTGGCTGGCCAGCAAGTCCCTATGATTCTTCTGTCCCTGCAGCCTCCCTCACAGTGCTATGTGTGTAGGCATGCAAAAATCCACACCCAGCTTTTACATAGGTACTAAGGTTCAAAACTCGGGTCTTTGTGCTTGGGCAACAGGGTTCCTACCCACCTTCCCCAGCCTGTCTCCTTTTCTGAATGCTCCAGGTTCTTGTCACTGAAAAGTCCAGAGAGCTGGCATGCTCCACCATTCTCCTGGAGACAGATTTATCCCTAAGGCAAGCATTTGTTCCATAGGAAGACTTCTATGCTGAACACACCCCTTCGTTGAGTTTTTCCATCTTTCATCACATCTGTGCGGACTTCCTTCCGGCCAGGATGTGTTGCCTTTCCAGTGGTCACAGGTAACAAATTCGTCAGTCTAAGATGGACCCAGAAGGTGAGATAGCATTGACCACTGACTTAAAACACCTCATAGAAAACAAACTGTGGTCTCAAGAAGGCAGCAAGCGTGAGTGTCAAACCCATTTCTAAATGATAAGACTAAACATTTTCAATGTATCTGTCTCAGTTAGGGTTTCCACTGCTGTGAAGAGACACCATGACCAAAGCAACTCTTACAAAGGACAAGATTTAACTGGACCTGACTGACTTACACTTTCAGAGGTTCAGTCCCTTATCATCATTCCAGGAAGCACGGTAATGTGCAGGCAGATGTGGTACTGGAGGGGCCAAGAGTTCTACATCTTTATTGAAAGATCTCAAAACCTCCTACCACAGAGACACACTTCCTCCAACAAAGCCACACCCACTCCAACAAGGCCACACCTCCTCTATCAAGGCCACACCTCCAAATAATGCCACTCCCTAGACCAAACATATCCAAACCACCACAGTATCCATTTCTCATCCAGTTTCATTCTTTTTTTTTTTTTCACTTAATTCTCATTGAAATTTCCAATTATGAGGAAGAGGAGGTTTGCCTTTTATATCCCTTGACATGGTTATTCTAAAGGTTCTATGCATGGATTAACAGAAGGAGCTGAGGAAAGAGGGTTTGAAATGAAGAGGGAGTGATGCATTCTTGACTTTAAGTGTGGAGCAGTCAGCCCATAAACGGGACCACGGAAAGCAGATCAATAGGTAAAGTACCACACTGAAACTAATACTCCATGTGTATTCGTGGCTAAGGATAAATGACACGCTAATGATTAAAAGACAAAGAGCCATAATGAATAAGCAGGGTCTCCCTTGCCCCTTCTAGTATTCGAGAATACAGTAGAAAGAAGCCTTATAGGAAACAAAAAGGGAACACACACACACAACACATGCATGAGCACACGTGCACATACACATGCATGCATGTACATGTGCACACACACACATGCATACACATGAATGCATGAATGTGTGCTCTCACACACCCGTGCACACATAAGCACACACACTCAGCACTTCTAGATGGAAGGTTTAATTTGAAAGTACACTGCTGTTAGCTAAATGATCCTACAAGCACCAGCCACACATCTCCCCCCTCTCTCCCTTTGGTTAAATGTTTTGAAATGAGTTTCACACAGGGTTGGCTCAAATGGCAGCTCTTCATTTCACCTTGTTTCTGCAGATGCCATTTGTGCAAATGTTTTACGGTCCCGTTAATTACCTACACCGAGAGGTAAGTCTATTGTTTCTAGAGAAGTGCTTATAAATGTAAATATTCTGAGGCAGGAGATTGCTCCAGCAAAGCAAAGCAGGAGTGTTTCCTATAGAAACGGATGTGGGCATTTAAAGAGAGGCGTGGCCGTTAGTAAAATATCACTAGGATATTTCTAGGCACAGTTCTAAGCATAGAATAACCGAGGCAGACTGCCCTGTCTTTGGTGCAGCAGGGAGTTTGGGAGACTCATGCTCTGACATTTACAGGTCTCCTGTGTCTCTGACCCTCAGTGTCCCCATCTCTGAAGAGATATAACAATGGCTATCTCTAAGAGAATGGGACTAGATTCCTCATGATGATAAACATGTAGTCGATTCCTGTGGATGATGGCGGGTTGGGAACTCTCTCCTAGTGATGGAAGATCAGGAGTCTTACTCCCAATAAGTATTCTCGGACTCTCTCAGTCATCAATGTACTACTTCCGGTGAGCTAATTACACTCTCTGTGATCTAGTGTCTGAGTTTATAAGAGTGCTCGATGATGGTATATATTTCTGAGTATTATGGAGACAGACAGATTAACCCATGACACTGGCTTAAGACAGAGTTTTCCCAAAATTGGGTGGATGATACACATTGGGACCGACAAGTATATGTTTGTCCTGGGGACAATCACATATGCACCTTTGTGACTTGATAGCATGGGACTAACACTGACTTCCCTGTTTGCTTTCAGTCATCCCAACCTGGCCAGGGTCCTTTCCATTTCTACGGGGGGGGGGGGGGGCGTTTCCTCAAAACAATTAAGGAAATAAAATGCCTTAATTATGTACAAAAAGGAAATTTTTGCCTCTTCTGTGTCAATAAAAAAAAGATTCTTTTCCCTGCTGGGGAAAATGCTCTCAGTACTCCTGGAGAGTCTGGGCTCAGCATGAGGGCCTTGGCTCTCTCTAAGGAGAGAGAGATGTGTGCACTTCGGTGACTCTGACACGTGCAAAGCAACTCAATATTTTGACACACACTGGGGTCCCTCAGGGTGCTCTCAGTTGGTGCCAGAGAAGACAGTCTCTCCAGCTGCGGCAACCACAGCACTCCTTGGTATGGCAACCCGGCTCCTAACGACCCAGCCTTGCTCTGAAAGTGATGTCTCCATTCCAATGGAGGAGCAAAGCCCGAACCTGACGATCCATCCAATCGAATCCAAATCGTGGCTCCATGGTTTCAAACAGCACGACACAGGAGGAGATGTCTACTCCCTATGAGATTTAGCCTCATTGCCATCCCAACAAGTTGCTTCCCTCAGCAGGAGTTGTGAAGAATTGAGAGAGGAGAGAGAGAGAGAGAGAGAGAGAGAGAGAGAGAGAGAGAGAGAGAGAGAGAGAGAGAGAGTAAATAAGGCATTTGCCAGTAGCTGGCACAGGGATATTGCGGCTATGATTTTTCAGACCTCAGCACTAATGTATCTGGAACATTCTACACGTGACTTGCGCAAGAGCAGACAAGAAATAGAGGTTCCTGCAAAGATCTTGCTTTGCATCTTGTCTCCAGCTTGGTGGAGTGCAGAGGCAACTGGTTCTTTTAGTCTCGCGTGGCTTCGTGTTTTCAGATCCCCAGTCCCACTACAGGGCACCAGCCCTCCTTAGCACAGCTCACAAGCCTCTTTGCTTGCAAACTGGCCCAGTTTTCTTAGCTTAGAAGGCTGCTGACGATGTCAAGACGTAGCCAACACAGATCACTATTCTGACCTTTCTCAGCACGCCCCCTAGAGGCGCAGGCCCATGGGACACAGGGCCATGCTTCTAAGGCCACAAAAAGCATCTCTTGAGAAATTTGCCCCTGACAAGAAGGCGGATGTCACGTATTCTGGAGGAAAAGGAATTGATAGGAACTTTTGGGTTCTACTTTCAATTTCTTTTCTTTCTCTCTTTCTTTTTTAAGGAAAACACTTTGCAGTCCAGGTCCTTTACTTCATTTTTGTCCATTAGGCCGTGAGTCCGTATGGGATGAGCTCCAACAGCTCGGGCTCTTTTCCGTTAGTCCTCACAAAGCACACTTCTCCGGGTGGCGCAGCCTGACGCTTCAGCGGAACCCAAGTGTCCTTCTCTTTGACTTCCTCTTTTTTCTGATCATTCTCCTTCAACCGCTTCAGCAAGCTGCCTCTGCTCTTCGAGTGCTTGATGTCCTCAATCCGCACATTGGTCCTCTTGGCCAGAATCTTGCCCTTAACCTGCTTGTTTACAATGATGCCCACGGCAAGCTTGGTGACTTGGCAGACTCTTCCGGGTTTGCCATGGTAACACTTATGGGGCATTCCTTTTGAACGGTGCCCATTCCCTTGACGTCTACAATGTCACCCTTCTTGTAGATTCCCATGTATGTGGCCAAAGGAACAACTCCATGTTTCCTAAAGGCCTAGAGAACATAGACTGAGTGCCCCTCCTCCTTCCCTTTGTGTTCGTCATTTTGGTGAGTGACTGCAAAATGACCACCTCAGCCCTACTTTCTTTCTTTCTTTTTTTCAGAGCTGAGAACCGAACCCAGGGTCTTGAGCTTGCTACCCAAGCGCTCTACCACTGAACTAAACCCCAACCCCCTACTTTCAATCTCTCACTAGAAAGTGCAAAGGCTTCGGCGGCTTTTGCATATCAGAAATTGAAACAAGGAGATGCTTCTGAAAGCATACAGTCTGGGTTGCCATGGATATTCCAACAGTCACCACTACATGACCTTCCACAGACTTCTTGAATGCCCTGAGCCTATTTCTTCATCTTTAAAACAGGATGATGGTCAGACCTCATTATTCCATTGTTAGGAATCGCAAATGAGCAGATGTATATATACTTGGTACAGAGCATGTAGTGCTATGATCTTAATAAACTGAGAGTTTTTCCCCCACCTCCAGCCCTGCCCCTACCCCTAGCGATGGGCAAAGAGACACCTTGTGGGTGATATTCTTCATATATCAGTCAGGAACAGAGCAGATGGCAGGCAACCCTTTGCTCATCCTAACTTGGTAGACAAAACTGTCTTACACCCAGGTCTCATAAAAATCAAATCCAGGCAGTGCAGGGCAAGAGGAAGAAGACAGACCAAGACCTAAGCACCATCCTGCCTCCCACAGACCTGCCCTCCAGCGTGTGGCACAAGCCGGCCATAGATACTCACTGTGCCACATGGATGGAGAATGTCGCCCAGAGGCCAGCCTGCAGCAGGAGCCATCACAATGTGTGTAGTGGTCAGATGGGAGAGGAGAAATGGAATAGCTTGAGCCCTGTGAAGAGAAATGGAACTGGAGACTCAAAGGTAGAGAGGAGTAGTCTGTTATGAGTGGCCAGCCCCACCACCTGGGACCACCGTGAGGCCCCAGCATGAGCCGCCACTGAGAACTATGTCTGAGTCTGTGGCAGGGGTGGTTGTCAATGTCTACGGCTCATATTATCACTAGAGAACATGGGGATGTCCCTGGTCAGTTGGGGTAGCCATTGGAAACCAGGTGGCTATAGAGGGGTAGTGCATAACTGGCCCCACTCCTCACTGGCTTCTGACATCTGGAGAGCTGGCACCACCCCTCAGTGCTGCTGCACTCTGGGGCCTTGTGTCTCACTCAGCCAGCATAATAGTACTGACCCTGGTGGAGCGGGAGTGGGTAAGCCAGACCCGAGGACAGAGTAAAAGAAAGCTGGCCCTGTCACTCATCTACCATGAGGTAGCATGGGTACGGGAGGCGGGGGATGACACCCTTCCCTACCCTCCTCATCCCTCACCACCTGTGGCAAGCGGGAGAACTGGCCCTGAGGTCATAAGAGTGGGTGAGTTGGCCCTGTCCCTCACCAGCTATATGACTTAGGAAAGCAAGCCCTGCATCTTACCTGGGCAGCAGATGGCCCTGGAGGGAGGGGTTATGCAAGTGAATTGGCCGAGAGGGTGAGGTGGCATGGGCGATGCCCTGCCTCTCCCCCCTTGTCACCTGCAATAGCCAGAAGAGCTGACCCTGGAGTCATAAGAGCAGGAGAGCTAGCCCTGCCCATCACTGGCTGTAGCATTCAGAAGAGTGGCCCCTGCACCTGTGAAGCTGGCCCAGATGGTAAAGGCTCGGGTGAGCCAACCCTGAGGGTGTGGAAGCGGGAGAGCTAGCCCAGCCCCTCACAGGATGCAGCACGTAGAAGAGTGGGCCCTGAACCTTGACTAGGGACACAGTGGAGCTGGCCCTGGACATGTAGTTACAGGTAAGACTTCCATTGCTCTGCCCCCAAAGGCATAAAAGCACAAATGCAGGAAAACTGACCCTGCCTCATGCCCATGGTGACCTTGGGTGGCCTCACTGGAGCAGTGCTGAGAGCTCCACTCTCACGGCGCAGACAAGGGAGAGCCAGTGGGCTGACCAGCTCAGATGCCACCCAGGCCCAGATCCAGGGCTCTGAACTGGCCCACCCCAAAACCTGCAAATGGTTGGGACACGTGAAAGGGTCAGTCCTGCTATTCCAAAACTGCAGGATCTCCATGACACAGGGCAACAACAGGATAACCAGGAAGAGTCCCTATGTGGATCCGACATTGACACTGTCGCAGAAGCTAGAGATGTCAAACCAGACCGATGACTCATTGCAATGAACATTTGCAAGTGAAGATGTGTGGACAGAGGGATATACTGGGATATACACTGGGACATACTACAGGTGTTTTCTATGCTTTGGATTTTGTCACTGTGTGTGTGTGTGTGTGTGTGTGTCTGTGTCTGTGTGTGTGTGTGTGTCTGTGTGTGTGTGTGTGTGTGTGTGTGTCTGTGTCTGTGTCTGTGTGTTTTATTGGGGGTGGGGGTTTGCAAGGGTGAAGGGCAGATATGAGGAGATGGGGAAATGAGGAGCACTGGGGTACATGATGTGAAACTCACAAAGAATCAATAAAAAGTTTAAAAAGACGTGAGATCTTGTTAACTATTGCGATTGCTACTAATGTTATTGCTGCACATTGCTACTCCTTCTGGGAAAGACGGTAAGTAATGGGCTACCCCTCATCCCCTGACCTTGTGAGGTTTACATAAGGATGTTGATAACTCTGATTACAGCAAGAATGGTCATTGCAATGAAGGAGACGGCTCAGCTCCCTACATCCTTAGCAAACTGGAGACTCCAGGTGGAATATTGCATGGCTGTGGTGCTCTGAGGACTGACGACCAACTTCTGTAGCATTCTACATGGAAAATGGACCTGAAAAAAGTCAGCCATACCCGCTCATTGCACCTTTACCATGCTTTAGAGCTGTTTACTCCACATAGTTTGCATCTAATTAGTGGTACGGTAATGTCTGACACAAGCTCAAACTGCCAGGGTTCTAATTCATGTTCTACCACTGACCAGAAGTCTGGTCCCAGTCAGGTTTTCTACCCCTTCCTCATCTCTCTACAAATTAGTAGATATTCATAAACTACGTAGAACATTCTCCACATAGTAAGCACTCAACATGTAGCAGTCCTAGCTAGTTGGTTTAAAAGTCTTGAATTCCATTGTTTGGTTCACTTCTTTCTGTATGTATGTTCACACACTCGTGCTGTGGTGTATGTGTGCACACACTCGTGCTGTAGTGAAAGTGTGAGGATCGATCCAAGAACAACTTGCCAGAGTCAGTTCTTTCTTTCCATTGTGTGAGTCTCAGGGACTGAACTCAGATAACAGGCACCTTTATCTGTTGAGCCATATCATTGGCCTCCTCTCAAACTTCTAAGTAGTCCTACAGATAAGGTAGTTATCTCTACTGATGAGAAAACTGGGGCTACAAGGAATAAACTAATAATTTTCAAAGCAAAGCAAGAGTTTAACTTGAGCCTCTGAGCTCCATATTTATAATTCTTTCCCCTCCTGCCAGTAGACTATCTGTAAAAAGAATATGTATGTGTGTATGTGTGTGTATGTATGTGTATATGTGTGTGTATGTGTATATGTGTGTATGTGTGTTATGTATATGTGTGTTAGTGTATATATATATGTGTGTATATATGTGTGTATGTGTGTGTATATGTGTCTGTGTATGTGTATGTGTCTGTGTGTGTGTGTGTGTTCTCTCTACCTCTACAAAATTAACACATAAACAGTACAGATTAAAATGTTTCCTGAAAACAGGGTATTGTGACACAGAACTTAGTAAAGTAGCAAAAGAAGCCAGAGGTTTAAATTAAAAAGATAAATAAATAACAAAGCAGCTAGCTTAGAATGAGAGCAATTAAGAGTATTTTTCTGCATAAGTAAGTCTCAAAGATTTGGTTAGAACACCATAGTTTACACCAACTTAAAACAAAATGGCCACTTTAGCAACAGCACAAGCTTATATGCAAAACTGTAACCACCAAGTACTGTTAACCGGCCAATTTCAAGAGTATGACCACTCCCTGTAAGGCAAAGAGGCACGACCCTTAGAGGGCTACATATTAATGCAGTACAGATAAGGAAAGACTGCAATTACTCAAACATACACATTTATCTAAAACTTACCTTTTTACCTATTTTTGAGACTCTGGTGAACACCCAATCCCCTGTCTTAACCATTTTGAAGTAGAGCTCAGCAGCACAGCACACATTCGTCTGCGTGGCCATCTCTACCATCCATTTCCAGAGCCCCACCCAGCACGCCAAACAGAAGTTCTGTACCCATGAGACGTTAGCTCCACCCTCCACCATGGATTACGTCAAATCAAATCAGCTCCTGAGCTGCAATTCTATTCTCTCACCTATGTGGTTACTGTTCTTGAAAGAATTCAGCTTTGTTTACTCCGAACACATGAAGACTATTTAAGGCTCTGCCATTGTTTTTACATCTCCAAATGCAATTCTGACTTCAGAACATCAAAAAACAGAGTGAAGTCATTTGTAAACTTAATTTTTTTTTTAAAGATTCATTTACTTTTTATGTGAGAACACTGTAGCTGTCTTCAGACGCACCAGAAGAGGGCATCAGATTCCACTACAGATGGTTGTGAGCCACCATGTGGTTGCTGGGAATTGAACTCAGGACCTCTGGAAGAGCAGTCAGTGTTCCTAACCACTGACCTATCTCTCCAGCCCCTCGTTTGTAAATCTAAACAAGAGATCACAAGGACAGAAGTTTCTAGAATCCATCTTATCCACTGAATAAGCTGTTCCTTTAGTTTAGTCATGGAAAGTCAGTCCTGTCTCCATTGAAACAGGGGATGGGAAGTTTTGTGCATACAAAACCCCTTGTTTGACTCCCTGTTTGGTTTGGTTTGGTTTGGTCTTGGTTTAGTTTTTTTGTTTGTGTTTTTTTTTGTTTGTTTGTTTGTTTTTGTTTTCAGGGAGAATGAGCTAGCCACCCCAACCCACTCCCATAATTATGCCTTTAGTCACTTTTGCCCCAAGAGGCCGAATAGTCTAGCTGCTGTCAGAGCCTCAAAGTCACTTCCTAACATCAGCCCAACAGATAACAAACCACAAAGAATCTATTCTTTGCAGATAACAATGAGTTTCTCAGCTCAGTGATGGGTAAGGACTGATATTTAGAATAAAAGCCCTTATTACTGCTAGTCAAAGAAAAGATACATTTCTAAAAGCAAAATTTATCAGGAGTTTTCTACAGGACAAACAGCATGACCTGGGGCTTTGTGTCTTTAAGGACAATGGTTGTTGTGACGGGACTCTCTGATTGCTCCCTTACCCGTGGTCCTTACTACAGACTCCAGCCCACTGTGGAGGTGCTGATGAAAACAGTCAATCACCCCGAATTTATTTGGCACCATCAGTACCCGTGGGTGTCATTTCCCATTGTTTCAGAGCTATGGTGGCCCTGCTGCTTTGCCTGCTAATGACATTAAGAGGAGTATGTGTCTCTAATATTAGCAGTGGCCATTTTTAGCAAACACAGTTGGCCCAGAGAGCTCCAGACTCACTCACCAACACACAAAGAGGCCTTTACAGAACAAATTGCTCTTCCTACCTCTACTGGCAATGGAGTAGAAATGTCTTCTGGGGGAAAGGGGTGAGCATACACACACATGCACAATCAAGCACACTTCATCTGCTGTCTGTTGATTTCCCATGGACGCCTGATTTTTTACCTTTCCTTAGGCAAGGGTTCAGAGCTGCCCGCCTCACTTGCCCTGGTGAAATCAACCACCACAAGCTCTGACCACACTAACTTTTGTCCATCCATTAGCCTCAAAGCTCTGGTGAAAATAAAAACCCCAGCGTTGTCCTGGCCCAGAAATGCTCACTTAGTGAAGTGTTCGCTTTAATGACACCATAATGCCATGCCCCTCACTGGGATGTTTTATTGTGAGGCTTAATCAAAGGCTCAGAGAAATAAAGATCTCTATCTTAGAATGCAGGTGTTCCTGGGGACAGGGAAGCAGTGTACAGGAGTGGGGAGGCCATGCATGAAGCTTGAGCCTCCCAGGTCCTAGGGTTGTTTGTGAATCTAGAGGTTTTTCTGTCTCTGTGTAACTGGTAAAAATTATGTGTGTTATGTATGAGCCATGGGAGGGGAATTTGATAAGGAGCTTTTGGTGACGGGTCTGAGGTCAAGCATGTATGTGGTATATGTATGATTGTGTGTGTATGGGAGCACAGAGGGATTCTGTGTGAATGCGGTGTATATATGTTGCACATGCACCCTACCTCAGTCTGCACATGTGATATGTGTGATATATGTGTAATATGTGATACATATTCCAGCAGATTTCTGTGTGCTGTATGTGTGCATATAGGGGGACATAACAGGATGTGTATATGATGTGTACATTCATGCACTCTCTTTCATTTGTTGCTTTGTTTTGAGGCAGTCTCATGAAGCTGAGGCTGGCCTTAAATTCCTCATCCTTTGCCTTCCCATGCCAAGTACAGAGATTAGTAAGTGTGCCACCATGGCAAGCCTATTTCTGTTTTCTCTTATGTGTTGTATGGGTACATGTGACATATATCCGTGCACATGCTCTACATGTTCACTGTTAGTGTGTGCCATGTATGCACACATATGTAGTATGTCTCCATGTAGCATGTGTGTGCTTCTGGTGTGTATGTGTATGCATGGACATGCGTACATATGCCTACATAGGGGCAGCTCACATATTTACAATACCGTAGGTTTTTCTATGGAATTCAGAGATGAAGCATGCTAGGGCATGTACATGCATGTTAGAGCACATGCACATGCTACGTGTTATAAAGAACCAGTGCCCTGCAGATACCGAGGAATGACTGAACACATGCCCAGTAGAATTCTTTACACATCCTGGATTCGAATGCATGCATTGTATGGAAGTGTCATTTGATGGGTGCATATACCCATTTGGGTCCTGTGGTCATATACATTGGGGAGGCAATAACTACAGCTACTTAAGAGGAGAATTACCCAAAGCACAGAGGTTGTGAAAATCTTGAAGATCATTCTCATTGGTATTGTTTTTTGAAAAGGAAAAAGAAAGGAAGAAAGGTCTGGAGAATCTGAAATTCTGGATTTTTCCCTTGATGTGAATGGTGTGACCTTCAGACTGGAGTAGTCAAGTGTCTTCCCTTAAAGGTTCTGGATATAATGAGGAGCTAGGCTAAACTGCACAGAGCTGAACTGATCAGTCTGTTTACACGAAGGCTCTGTTGAAGAACTTGCCAGAGTTGAGTTACCAACTAAATGGCCAACTTCCCACCCCCTACAGCTCCAAAGGGCAGAGCAGCCTGCTGAGTTTCTGACACAGGGGGCGGGCTGCTGGCGAATAGAGAAGGCTGGACTTACATGCACAATGACTTTCTCCTCAGCCAGGGTAGAAAGCAAGGAAAACAGCCGGGGCTTTCTTCCTAACTTTTTCATTCTCCAAAAAAGGAAGAAGCTCCCCTCTCATTGATCAAGGTAGAAAAAGAGAGGGGAAGATGGAGAGACAGAAATGAGGGAAGAAAAAGGAGAGGGGAGGGAGGTTATGTCTTCTAAAGTTCCAAAGATTGTGCTCTGTCAGCACACCAGACTTCAGTATCCAGCCTGTGGTCAACCAGAAATGTATGCAAAGTGCTCATGGTCAGTGGTTAGGCAGGAGTCAGAAGTTAGGTGAGAGTCAGGGGTCAGTCAGGAGTTAGGGGTCAGGCAGGAGTCAGGGGTCAGGCAGGAGTCAGGTGTTAGGCAGGAATCAAGAATTAGGCAGGAGTCAGAAGTTAGGTGAAAGTCAGGGGTCATTCAGGAGTCAAGGGTCAGGCAGGAATTAGGGATTAGGTAGGAATTAGTGTTTACTCAGAAGCCAGTGGTTACCCAAGAGGCCCCTTTGAGGCCATGTCTCCAGAACCAGTCACCACACTTTAAACTTCTCCCTGAAACCGTTGTGGAGCAATTTAACTCCAAATTGGCAACACTGGGTCATTATATACTCCTGGGCTGCCAGGGGTGGTGCACGCCTTTAATCCTAGCACTCCAGAGGCGGAGGTAGGTGGATCTCTGTGAGTTTGAGGCCAGCCTGGTCTAAACAGTGAGTCCAGCCATGGCTACACAAAGAAACCTTGAAAAAAAACAAAAAACAAAAAAAGAAAACCTCCTGTGATGTAACGGAGGCCACAAATTTCACTCCTAATTCTAGTCTCACCTTTAATTGTATCCATCAATATCAAAAGAAGCCCATTTCCTTTTCCTTAAATGTGTTCGTAGCATTAAACTGGCCTTCCCCAGCCCTGACTATTTCTGCTGCAATAGAGAACCCCTGTAATCTTTACTTCTGGCTGAAAGGTAGGAGAAGTCCACGTTTACTGCCCTGGCCGTTTACATCACGATCTTCCTTCAAAACTCCTATTCTGTCGTGCCATCAGGAACCCTACAGATGTCCAGGGCAGTCAGTCACTGAACCAGCCTCTCTCCATGGTGAGAGTTCTAAACTTCAGTAGAATGGCAGGGAGCCTGCTTGACACTAGTCCAGACCTATATTCTACCTACCAAAGTCCAAAGGCTACGATTCCAACAGGTGATGCAGAACTTTTAACTTTTCAACACCGTAAAAAGGTTAGGGGATCACCGTAATGTACGTAACGTACGTGGTCTGGCATTGACTGCTGCCACCATGTGTCACGTGACTGAATTAACTCGTTTCAATAGGCTTGCCTCTCTGAACCCACTCCCTTCACCCACGTGACCGTCACGGTCCTTGAGAAGACACAGTGAGAACTTGGACCTGTATGTCTGCCCTCCTGGAAACTTCTCAAGGTCAGAGACTTCTTTTGTGTGTGCCTTTATAAAGTCTGGCTCCACATGTTCTGTCACATTTAATCCTCACAACAAACAATAATTATCTCCATTTTAAGTCTGAGAGAAACGAGGACTGGAATGATTGAGAAACTTGTCCCGTTTGCACAAGGCAAACAGCAGAGCTAGTCTTCCCACTCATGTGACTCAAATCCAAGGCCAGGTCACCTCATTATGCAGGGAGCAAGGAACCTGAGCTATCCCTGTATTAGCTTCGGCCTAATGCCTCACGGTATATACGTGAAATAAAGGGGGAAATTTATGAGGTAACTGTGTGATAAATAAGGGGTTCTGGCTTCCTGTAAATTCATATCTGTGTTCCACCTGGAGACCATCCTACCCTCAGAGAATGACTGCGGTGGTCTAACTTTTTCATAAAAATAATCACTAAATGTACTGGCTTCCTGCTTCGTAGAAGGCACATGCTCGGTTGAAGAAGGAAGATTGTGTTTGTATCCCGGAGAGGTTCTCACACGGTTCCCGGGGGAAGATGTTCACCGCAGCATTGTTCGTAGTGGCAGGAAATTAAAGAATCATTACAGCAGGAGAGGTGGAATGAGATAGATGTTAACCCCAGGGATAAGGCAATCAGAAGGATGGATGGTAAGCAGACAGAGAAGCATGGGCACTTATCAGAGGCGAGGTGCTGAGTGCAAAAGCAAGAAAGAAAACGATACTCGGCATGGTGGAGCTATGTCATACCCTCAGCAGAGACCAAAAACACGAACACGGCAGCGTGGGTCGTGTGGTGACTAAATGACATGAGTTTGACAAGGCAGGGTGGTTCATATCTGTAATCTACAACTCTAGAAGCGGATGCAGGAGAATTAGTATAAGTTTAAGGGTAGCCTGGGCTATAACAGTGAGCTCTAGGTCAGCCTGGGCTACAGAGTGAGACCTAGTCACAAAAAACAAAGGGGGAGGGGGAGGAGGAGGAAGAGGAGGGAGAGAAAGAAGAGGAGGAGGAGGGAGAGGGGGAGGTGGAGGAGGAGGAAGAGGGGGAGGAGGAGGAAGGGGAGGAGGAGGAAATCAATAATACAATAAAAGCATGATGCTAAGAATTCAGCTGCCTGAGTTCAAATCCTACACTGTTGCCTGAAAGCTATGTGACCTTCGCCAAGCTACTTAACCTTTCAACATCTCAGTGCTTTCCTCATATAAATGGAAATAATAAAGATAAAAAACTCATAAAGATGTGAGAACTAAACCATTGCACATAATCAGCAATGAGACCTAGCATATAAAAATAACTAGACCTATGTACAAGTATTATATAATGTTACATATTATAGAAAGATGCGTGAGGGAAAGATATAATAAATAATTAGTATGACTACTTAGAAGGAATAGGAATGAGAATGTAACCTTAGAAAGAATAAATGATAAACAAGAGGAACATTGCAGAGAGCAGTAATAATTTTATTATAAATTCGGGAGTATGACTAATTTGATCCTCTTTGATTGGTGGCGTTGTTTTCAAAACACTGTACTGTGTATCTTCGGAGGCTTGATTCCTCACAATCTGTTGCTCTCTGTACTGTGTCTGGTTGTGATTTTTCTGTAGTAGTCTTCATTTGCTGTAAAGAAAGGCTTCGTTGATGAGTGGGGTAACTACACCTATCTATGGGCATAAGGATAAAATTTAGGAATTATGCAAGTCTAGCAGAGAGCTAGTACTAGAGGGTAGAACATTCTTCTCTAAGGTCATGACCCCACTAGCACTAGGAAGCTGGCCAGGTTTTCAGTACCAGGCATGATTTCACCTCCTGCTGAGTGGGCCTTAAATCCAATGAGACCCCTTTTGCGTGCCACTGACGTGTGAGTGCCATTATTCTACATTTATGCCTGTTATGCCATATTGTTGGTAACTATTGTGGTTCATAGGAAACAGTTGTGTTGGACTGTCTAATTGCTTTCCTCCCTCGGCAGCTTGCATTGTATGTCCTAAAATCATGGAAGCTAGACCACAGAAAAGAGTCTTTCACATCATACTCAGTTAAAATCACCTGAGTCCTGTGCCCCGAATAAATAGTATCTTCAGCAAGGCCTCAAGGCCAAAAGGCAAGCAAGGGCTAAATTGACCATCTATGTTGTTTTCTAAATCACCTGACTACCCTGACCAACCATGCAAAGGGTTTCATGTGCCTGGTACTATGGGTTTTGTTAGTCTATAGTTCTTATGGGAAGCATTGAGATCCAAGGGGCTTAAGATCCTTTAAGGTATGTGTGTGTGTGTGTGTGTGTGTGTGTGTGTGTGTGTGTGTGTGTAGTGTGTGTGTGTGGTGTGTATGTGTGTGTCTGTGTGTGTGTATGTGTGTGTATGTGTGGGTGTGTATATACACATAAACTTATACATATTGTAAAATCCATAATACCAGAAAGTCTGCTATGAAACCATCTTTCCTAGAAATAGCCTCATAATCAAGACTGGAACTAAGATAATATCAGTAAACACATTAAAATGGAAGAGGAAATTTTTGCAGGGTCCTACCTTTAGAACAAGAACTACAGATAACTAGCAACTGCTATGAGAAGAGGAATTAGCCTCTGCCAAGGATGAGCCCTCCTGCCGGTTGTTCAATCCAGAATGGTTAGCCATGAAGCCATGTACACACTAATAACAAAAATGGACTCAGAAATATATATATGTATATATAGTGATATATGTACACAAATAAACACACATATATGTATGTAATAATAATAATCAAAGGATAAAAGGCTATTGATTTGAAAGTAAACCTTGGGAAATGTCCAAGGTAGGATACTTTGGAGGGGTGGAGGGAGGAAAGGGAAGGGGAAGTGACATAATTCTATTTCAACTAAAAAAATAAAAGCCCTAGGATTAATTATAGCTGGTGAGGCTACTTCTTTCGACTGGAGGGTTAGGGAAGCTTTAACAGAGGAGAAAAGCAGAGTAACCCATGAGACTCTTGTACGATGATTGATTCGTTTCTTCATTAAGAGGTCACCGGAGGCACACAGGAAAGGAAGACCAAGGAACAGAACAATTCCAACTATTCTTTCACTCCAAGTTAGTATGACACATGATATGATATGGTATGACAGTCAAAATGGCCACTCCATAGAAGGTGAGCCGGCAACTGCGTGTGGACAGATAGTAAGCACAAAGGAAATTATGCCAGAGATTGAAGTACACAGCTTTTACAAGTTTTTGGCTTGATCAAATTATTAATAATTACTGGATCACCAGAAAGAAGATGTAAACACAAAGTAATTTGCTCCTGATTTTTAATATATGTCTATATTAAATATAAAATGCATAGGTAGGATGTTTTACTGTACAAGCTATCCCAAAACTCAGTGCTAAGAGACATACTATTACTCTACCATTACTATTGCTAGGGTTCTTGCTATTCCAAGAACCAGAGCCAAATCAATTTACAGTTTAGCATCTTGAAACCTATGCCTGCTGACATTACTTCTTCATTGATAACTAATGTGATATCAAAGCTCTAACTTGGCAATTGTAACCCAAAAGGCATGCTAGTTTTTTCCCCCATTTTGAAAAGCTGCATTTCTGTTAAATAAAGTCTTATGAAGGGCTCACATTCCTTTTAGGTCCTGATTTGGAGTGTTAATGTGTTTCTTTTAAAGCCATGTGGCTGTATCGATGTGATGGTCAGCTTTAAGTGTCCACTTGATACAACCTAGAATCACTTGGAAAGAGATTGTCAATGAGGGATTATCTAAATGTGGTTGGCCTGTGGGCATATTGATATAGAAAGACCAAACCCACTGTGGGTAGTACCATTCCCTAAGCAGAGTCCTAAACCATGTAAGCATAGAGAAGTCAGACTGACCACAAGCAGGCAGGTAAATATGTCTAGATTCATTCTCTCACTGCTCATGACTGTGGACACAAGTGACCAGCTGTTTGAAGTCCCTGCTTTGACTTCTTCACGACAGACTGTAACCTGGAAATGTAAGCTGACGTAAACCTATTTTCTCCCCTAAGTTCCTTTTTGTCATGATATTTTATCACAGCAACAGACATGAAACTAGAACAATCAATAGTCATTAAAAAGTCATTGTTAGGACTTATTAAGATTAACTTTTTTTTTTCTGGTAGTGACTGAGCACTCCTGAAAAAAAACAAAAGCTGCTCCAAAAAATAAGGAAACCTATCTTCCTTCCACAGTATCAGCACCGTAACTCGACACTAGCATGGCAGTCACACAGTCATTAGTGACTCAGGTTTATCCATCCTAAATGAAGTGTATACCTCGGGGTCCCACTGAGTGTTCCACAGAGTTCCGGACATTATGTCAGCACTCCAGGCAGCAGAGAAGAAAAGGGAGGAAGAGAATACATCATTTTTCTTTGAAGAATGCCCCGTAGGTTGCATAATCTACCCTCATGGCCCAATGTCCACACTCATGCCTACATAGACATTATAGAAAACAGGGTTTGGGAAAATAATTGCTGTTCTAAGCAGCCATGGCTTGGAATTCATGAGGGATTCTAATTACAATCGAAGAAAGGGAGGAGTAGCTTTTGGAAGAAGATCACCAGCCCCTGCCATATTATTCCAGAATTAAACAAAATTAATCATTTTATGTAAGTTCATTTTTCACATTGAAATAACTATTCTAGCATCCAGTACAATCTTCAACTGTTACTATTTCCATCACTGGGAGAACTAAAGCGGAAAATAATATCTGTACATTTCCACTCTTCGAGAAATATCTGTGTCAGTATGTTCACATTTGTTACCTCATTCATGTCTCACAACAGGGCTTCTGCCTCACTCGTGTGGGGAAACTGAGGCTCATGGCACCAATGGAAACAATCAAGAACCCCTCCCAGCTTCTCTCCTATGGAAGGGACTCAAGTAAGTTTTTCTCCTCCTCGGAAACCAACTCCCCTTCCTCAATTCTCCCCACAGCCAAGATCCTATTTCTGATCTACACATCTGCAAAGGCAGATTCTCCCATGTGTCTGTTGACGGGTGATCGCCGACATTCAGGTTCCCCCGGCCCTCATCATGAATCATGCTCTTCGTTTCCCATCAATAACTCAATGTTTTTACCTTCCCATGTGCTATTCAGAAGTACTACATATCTGGTATCATTTGTTCCTGTGCACAGGGAATTAAAATGGATTCCTTTTTTCTTTTCCTTTCTTTCCTTCTTTCTTTCTTTCTTTCTTTCTTTTTCTTCTTTTCCCCAGAGGAGCACCCAAATTTCAGGCTATGACCCAGCAATCCTTCCTTTCTTCCCATTCTAGCATGTGAATTCTCTAACACCGGAATTCGAGGACGATTGAACTCACAATTACTGCAGGTGAAATCCATTGAGTGTTTACTACGTGCCAGCGATGGGCACGCTATTGGAGTAGGGTAGACTGCTATCATTATTATTCTTCCCTAGACTTTACAGATGAAAATGCAGGACCTTACAAAGACTAACTCTCCCTAGTGTTTATAGTTAATATGACCAAATAGCTTGAGGGAGCAAACAGCTGAGGTCTTGTCAACAAAGCAAGCTGTACGTGCCCTCTGGCACTCACAAGTCAGGGAGATGAACATAAATGAATCTTCACTTGCACGTCTAGGACTGGTTCAGGCTCAGCTGTTACTGGTCTCACATAGGAGTCATCCACTCCATACTCACGATCTCCAATCTTGAGTCACCTTGAATTTCTACATAGACTATCATCTGTCTCTCTAGGGGGCAGAAATACTCCCTTCATTTCAAACACAATTCCTAAACCATGACACATTTCCAGGAAATAGCCCATGTGCAAGAGAACTCTCAGCTCAGAAAGAAGAGTGGGGGCCTTGACAAATACAGCAATTTGGTCCTTCATCCATATTTTCCAGATGAAATGTTGCCTGTCCAGATCCCTATCAGTTCCATTTTTCACCTTAAGGCGTTTGAAGACGTATGAACTATTTGGTCATTAAAATCCGAGTAAGCAGTGGCTAGACTGTTTTTAAACCCTGGGGTACTTTCTAGCATTATCAGGGAACAGACTTGGGTCATGGGACAGAGAAAGCAACCATAAGATGGGTATTTCTGAGCAGTGCAGAAACTCTGCAGGGCTCACAACTAAGGTTATTTTGTTACTCAAAAAAGATGGTTAATTTGAGCCAATGGGTTGCTGTTATTTTTTTTTTAAAGAGGACCTGAAGATAAGGAGGTAGGGGGTGGGAGTGGATCTGGGGGGGTTAGGAGGAGGAGCAAGAAGTGAACATAGCCAAAATGCTTTGTATTAAATTCTCCAAGAATTTATGAAGTATTTTTAAATGTTTGTCAAATATCTAAACTCCTCCCTTCCACTAATAAAGGCATGCCCAAAGTGGACATTTGCAATAAGTCGTCAAAGCTCACTGCGATAGCAAATTAGAACAAAATCATTAAAGATTTGAACAGAAATAGAATTGATCAGTTAATGAAGTCCAACTGCTTGAAATCTCTTGGATGAGCAATTGCAAAGAGGATCCTTTGTAATTGGAATGCCAATCTGAATAGTAAGAGACTTTTTAAAAGGAAGAGGAGGAGGAAGAGGGAGAGGAGGAGGAGGAGGAAAGACAGATAGACAAACAGGAATCCATGTAAGTCAACATGGGAAGTTCATAAGAGATTCAACATAGCCCTGAACAAATATCCAGTGTCCAGTGTGAAAATAAATGAAGACCGACCAAATGAAGGTGAGTACACTCTATTCAGAGGTTGTTAGTAAGTAGAGAAACTAGACCCTGCCATAGCATTTGGCAAAACTCAAAGGTAGGCAGAGAAGGAACACTGAACAGAGAGGAAAGAAACAGCTCTACGCATGCCCATTCGGACATCTGTTGGCCTGAAGAAGCTGAAGCAGGCTAACTAGAATCAAGGTATCATACATGACTGATTAGGGATATATATTTGATTTTCCCTGGTTGGTTTTAAAGTGGAAATAGGGACAAAAATTTCAGAAGCTGTCAGACATTACCCAAGTCTCAGCCTTTTGGGGCCAATCATTACAGTACGATTGTTTGCCTTCCGGGAGCTGCTGTTAGAGATAGTGATCTGACTTCCTGCTAGCCTGAAAGGAGATGACAGGCTGACTTCCTCTGCTGGCTCTTGTAAATGATGGGTCTGTTCTCCTGCCTGCTTGCTCCAGACTATGAGTCAGAGCTCTATTTTTGTACACAGTCTGGCCTTTGTCCTTTCTTGTATTTAAATTCTCGCCAGGAGAGCGCATTTCTGGAAGATGGGAGCAGTGCTAAAGCCAGTGTACTCCGGGCACGCCCCTCTCCTCTTGCCACGGGCTAACTGGGCCACTTACATCACATTTCTTCCTTTTAGCTCTCAGTTTCCTTGTGTATAACATAGACATACAGGAGCAGCTAGATGGATCGGTGGGTAAAGGCCCTTGCCACTAAGACTGAATGGAGCTGAATTCAACCCCCATGACCCACACGGTAGAAGGACAGATTAGATTGTTGAAAGCAGTCCTCTGATCCCCACATGCGCATCACGGTATGCATGTGCCAACACGCATGCACACGCCTAAATAATAAATAAATAAATAAATGTAACGTTTAGTGGAGATAGAGTCTAAAATCACAATAAGGTCTAAACAACACAGTGTCCACAAAAGCTTGGCCTGGAGCATAGAGGGTAGCCAGTCATTAGCATCTGCTGTATTGTCGCCCTAACTAGTACCTCTTCACCAGATTTAATGCAGCAACTTAATCCAATAAAGAGAATAAAACTCCAGAGATCAACATTTCAGGAGAAGGCCTAGGATGAGGTTTGCTAGGCCATTAAGAATAGATGGGTGCTCTTGGTCATGACAAAAAAAAAAAAAAAAAAAAGATTCATCGGGAAAAGGCAAGTGAACTCCAGGGTGGGGGGGAAACATCAGAGAATTGCCTTTTTAATATCTTTAATCTCTTGTGTTTGATAACTAACTTGTCTGAAATTAAAGGTGTTCTCTTATATGGCAGCAACATGAAAAGAGTACAGGGGAGCTGGCATAATGTGGAGAAGAGAAGGGGCAGTCCCATGAGTGCCCGGTTGGATGACAGGGCAAGCTAAGAGCAGGTTCGAGAGAAGCATTGTGTTTTATGTGACTGGCTAGGAATGTTCATTTGGCTGCATTTGGTGGAGTGTTTATCTAGCTTACATAAAGTCCTAGATGTAATCATCAAACTCACAAAGAAAGGGAAGGGGAAGGAAGGAAGGGAGAGAAAACAATCTGCAAAGAAAAAAAGAATGCTATCAAAACTTACAGCCGCAGAGACAGGCACTCCATGACAGGCAAGAAAACAATGGAGCAAGGACCTTACAGACAGTCAGAATTCAAGAGGCCTAGCAGCTAAATAGAATTTCAGGGAGAGAGGGGCGGGGGGAGGGAGAGAGAGAGAGAGAGAGAGAGAGAGAGAGAGAGAGAGAGAGAGAGAGAGAGAGAGGAGAATTTGAATGTTTTCCTTCAAAGCACAGCACAGGCATACAGATATGTGGTTATAATAATAATTTAAAAGAAAAACGGAAGCAGCAACAAAAAGTTCATACCCCTCAAAGTACATGTTCAGTCTTTCCTGTGAGCTACTGACGTCACCCCTTTGAACACTTAGGAGATCATTGTACTTTTGATATTTTCTCTCAGTAGTTTGTAAGTTTCTCTAAAGTGTTAGACCATTTTCCTGTGGGAGAAGGTGCTTTCCAAAGGCTTCTGTTTTTAGCAAAGGGTTCTGTTTTTCCAAACCTGAAGCTGTGACCTCCCCCCCCCCCCAACACACACACACACAAAGATCCTACGGACTTCCACTAAGCAGCTCACCCTGAGATAGTCTTCCTTCAGACTGCCTGAGTTTGCTTGAAAGGAAAAGAAATGTTCGTTGATTTAATGAGGAGGTCTGTACCTTCTGGAGTGTGCAAGTTGCTAATAAATTGCATTTCTTCCTTTTATAAAGTACATTGCTAGTGTGGTGTTTTGGTTTGTGGTTTATGATAGGTGATGTAGTTTCAAGGTTCGAATATGGGTTTCATTAATCCTTAATTCATCCCTCCAAATGAAGGGAAGGAACGGGCTACCCTTGGTGCATAGTGCCCTCTACTGGATGAAATAAAGTCTCCTATTTTGCATAGTTTAAGAGAATCCAGTGGATGCTAAATGACAAAAGCAGACTCTCTGGCCCTGTACTGGGGAGATTCTGACTCTATACAGCCTCTGAGGGTACGAAAGGGGGTCACACATATCTAAAGTGATCTGAAAGACCCAGTAAAGAATAAAAGGCTCAGGGCTTCTGTGGCTGTACACTTGCTAAAAGTCCAAGGATGTCTGCATTCAGAAAATTAAATCCCTGAGAAAAGGTAGTCAGATGAATTTAATTTCACCATACGAGTGCAGGAATTCAAACAGAACCATGGTGGCTTCAAGAAAAAGGAATGTCAGACAGTTAATATTTAGAACAGCTAGCTTCCAAGGTTAGACCCTTCTCAGAATTCAGCCTGCCAAGCAACTAAATTGTAAGGCATATAGCCAGCAACAATCGGATGCTTAGAGGGATGGAAAATTGATCTAGATAAAAGGCTTTTACATGGAAGGAAGGGAGGGAGGGAGGGAGGGAGGGAGAGAGAGAGAGAGAGAGAGAGAGAATAATGAAAGAAATAAAGAGAATAAGAACCTATTCACAAGAGCCAGATTATGGAACCAGCCTCGGTTCTCATCACCAGGTGAATTCATATAGCAGTGACCGATCTACACACAGTGGAGTTCTGTTCAGTCATGAAGAATGGCATTGTTTCATTTAGGGAAATGTATGAGGGCTGAAGGTCATTATGTGAAGCAAGACTTAGAAAGATCAATATCACCTTGCTTTCTCTCATGAACAGACCTTGAATGTCTTAAAACAAACACCGAAGCAGAAGGGGGTTTGTTTGGGTTGAGAAGGGTTCTTGGTGGAGAAGGAAGATACAGGAAGGTAATGGATGGGTAAATGTAATCAAAGCACATTATACAAATGTATGAAAATGTCATCATGAAATCCTCTATTCTGTGCAATTGATACATAGCAATAAAAACTTAACATATGTGAGACGCTTGCCACATTCTCTTCTCCCTGCCACAATCTGCGGTCCAGATCCAACCTACCAACAGTTCTCGCAAATAAAGCTTTACCAGTCCATGATTGGTCCTTTACACACTGACCACGGCTAAACTACGAGGGCACAATTGAGTAGCAAGGAAATAAAGGAGACAAAGTCTAAACATGAGTTTTATGCAACAAAAGAAAGAAAGAAAGGAAGGAAGGAAGGGAGGGAGGGAGGGAGGGAGGGAGGAAGGAAAGAAAGAAAGGGAGGGAGGGAGGGAGGGAGGGAGGGAGGGAGGGAGGGAGGGAGGGAGGAAGGAAGGAAGGAAGGAGAGAGAGAGAGGGAGGGAGGGAGGGAGGGAGGGAGGGAGGGAGGAAGGAAAGAAAGAAAGAAAGAAAGAAAGAAAGAAAGAAAGAAAGAAAGAGAGGGAGGGAGGGAGGGAGGAAGAAAGAAAGAAAGAAAGAAAGAAAGAAAGAAAGAAAGAAAGAAAGAAAGAAAGAAAGGAAAGGAGGAAGAAAGAAAGAAAGAAAGAAAGAGAGAAAGAAAGAAAGAAAGAAAGAAAGAAAGAAAGAAAGAAAGAAAGAAAGAAAAAATCGCCATCAATTCTAAACGGTGGGATGCTTGAGAGTGCATTCCCCTGTGCAACGTGATGGCCATGTCACGTGAAAATGCAATAAGCCTTCTTTGTCTCAAGCCACTGAGGTCTCGGCATGGTTTTGTCACCCCAGCAGTCTGAATGTGACCGGACTAGGCACAGGGTAAAAGGACCTCTGACAAGAACAGGAGAGGATATATCCAGTCTCTGGGACACCTTCAAAGAAGCCCTGCCAACATCAGTGAAGGGGGATATGCAAATTCAATGTCATTGTCATTGTTCTCTTACTGGTCGGGGAGTAAACATGATCCCCACATGCAAATGAGACTATTTATCTGTTAAGCCAGACAAAGACACGATCCCCCCACCACCGGCTCCAGATGAATTAATTTCCGTATCTCAGGAAGCCCAGCCAGCTTTAATCAGACACTGGTTTTGTTTTATGAGAAAAGGGAAGAGGCTCATTACAGCAGATCCCAGACATGCGTTGATAAATTCCTAAACTTGGACTCACACCCTCAGGAGGAATACACTTCCATTGCCCTCTCGTATCAGAGGTAGAGCCTGATTTGTGACCTTCATCTGTCTGCTGGTCCTTGTAGATCATGTCCTCCTAATAGAGCCTTAGAACTGTCATCATTTTCTTTGCCTCAGCATTTGAGAGAAGAGATGTTAAAGATTGATCCACCTCCCCACGGGCTCGGCTATTTTGCAGCTCCCCCCGGCTGGTTAAGAAGGAAATCAACGTAGATAAATGCAACTTTCCAGGACATGTAAAATGGTAGTAATCATGACAGCCTCTGCAGTACGGGAATGGTGGGAGACAGAGGAGGCAAGGACAGAGTAGAACAGACTGTCATGGGCAACATATCCCACCCCTAGGGAACCCTCCTGGGACTGAACACTGATACCACCCAGGTGCTAGCTGGAAGCTTAGAGAAAAGCAAACGCTCCCTGCCTGCCTTCATCAGGAGCCAGCACAGAAACACAGCTCTCTCCTCAGAAAGAGATAGTTTAGTCTGAAGTCTGAGAGCATAGGTTTCCGCTTGCCCCAAACACCATTTTCCAACATGGCACCAGTCTCATGAAGTATTTATCGTAGACAAAAGAAAGTCATACATCAAAGCATTTAAAAAAAAAAAAAAGTACAGGCTAGAGAGATGGCTTAGAGGTTAAGAGTACTGGTTGCTCTTCCAGAGGGAGTTCAATCCCCTGCAACCGCATGGTGGTTCACAATCATCTATAACGAGATCTGGTGCCCTCTTCTGGCCCACAGACATACATGTAGGCAGAACACTGTATATGTAATAAGTAAATAAATAAATCTTTTTAAAAATTTAGTGGAAACATCAGGCTAGGTGCATTACAGCAAAATGGGAATCTCTCAATCATGGGGACACCTTGGGTGACATTCTTAACCTATGGGTCAGTGGAAGCTCACAGTCTGTTTGTTTATCCAATAAGAATCGCACAAGGGTGGGAATTAGATCAAACACAGAGCACAGAATGGTAGTGGGCAAAGAATGGCAGTAAGGGAATCTAAAACAAATCTAGGAAGGTGGTGGGGGTATCGTGTCTTTGTCTGGCTTAACAGACCTGCAACCCCCAAGTCTTCACACAGTGAAAGTTTCTCATCGATCAACCTTATACATCCATCACATAGGTGTGGGGCTTTGGTTTTGTTTCGTTTTGGTTTTCTTGTTTTTTGTTGTTTTTTTGTTTGGTTGGTTTTTTTGTCCTGGAAACTTCAATTCACGCAGCCATGGCACCACATCTAACTGGACTAAACAGCTCCTTTGTGGACAAAGGCGAGAAGTTGAGTATTGAGGAGGTGTGCACCCTTGCTTGCCCACTAAGGCTTTAGTAGCTCCACTAGCCATTGGAGCAGTGAGGCATGAGGAATTCAAGGTCACTGCAGACAAATAAGGGGCTTCATGATTCCTCTATGGACCCATGATCTGAGTCAACTGATATTGGCGGTAGAGTGGATCGGGTGGTATGATGTCAGTCTTGATGGCATTCTGAAGAGCACCACCATCTACCTGGCTCTGTGGGCTTATTCTGCCCAAGACTAACATTCAAATTCAGCTCTGAAGGGAAACCCTTCTAATACAGAACTCCACAGAGTCAGCACTGTACAGGCTCTAGCGGGATAGAAACTAGCAGGGTGGAGAGGGGATGCCTTTTCCGTTCTTTTCTTTTCCTTCTTTCTTTATTTTTATTTGATTTGATTTGATTTGATTTTCTCATTAGTTCCAACCTAATGAGCTTCCAGGTTCAGTAAGCGGAAATGAACTCCTCACCCTCTTTGGGGAAAGCAGGTGCCATAGAATAAAAACAGGGCCTGGAGAGAGGGCAGAGCAGTTAAGAACACATACTGTCTTGATGCCCCAGTGTAGGGAAATGCTAGGGTAGTGAGGCAGGAGTGGGTGGGTGGGGGAGCACCCTCATAGAAGCAGGGAAAGGAGGATGGGATGGGGGTTTGTAGAGTGGAAACCGGGAAGGGGATAACATTTGAAATGTAAATATATAAAATGACCAATAGAAAAAATGAAAAAGTTTAAAAAGAACACATACTGTCCTTTCCGAGGATTCCAGTTCAGCCCCCAACATCTCCATCAGGCATCTCACTGTTTGAAGCTATGGTTCTAGGGAGATCCAATATCTATGGCTTCCATAGGCACCTGTCCATGTGCACATGCCACCCCCATCTCACACACACACACACACACACACACACACACATACACACACACACACACCACAATTGAAAGTAAAGATAAATCTTTTTTAAGGGAATAAAAGAAAAAAAAAAACAGAGCTTGAGGCTTCCCAATGGTTCAACAGAGTCCAGCACATTGGTTTTAGCAACTATGTAGACTTCTTTGTGTCCACAAATGGCTTCTGGCTGTGTCGTTGGTGAACACAAGAGCTTAAAACATTTTGGTGGCATTAAAGGTGAAGTCAAAACCAGCAGCAAATGAGGGTGGGCAGTTCTAGCTACATCCTATATGAGGGGGAAAATAATACAACTACCCTACTCCAGACAGCATAGGAGATGGTGACCGTGAGTGAACGTGCCAAAGAAGACCGGGAGGTCTTGACAGAGATGCTCACTGAATCATCAGTGTAACAGAAGAATAGTATAAGTGTGTGTATGTGTGTATGTGTATGTATGCATGTGTATATATGTACACATATATACATAAATACATATATATATATTTACATATGTATATGAATATGTATATATATATCAAAGAGAAAAAATGAATAGTTTCCACAGATATAGGTACTGTTTTGCTCAAAAAATGTAGGAGCCATGCATTGTTCTAGGAACTAAGAGCCCACAGACTTCTCTCTCTCTCTCTCTCTCTCTCTCTCTCTCTCTCTCTGGTTTGGTTTTGGTTTTGGTGTTTTCAAGACAAGGTTTCTCTGTGTAGCCTTAGCTATCCTGAAACTCACTCTGTACATCAGGGCTAACTTCAAACTCAGAGATCCACCTGCCTCTGCCTCCCGAGGGCTGGGATTAAAGGTGTGCGCCACCACCACCCAGCAAAATATTACCTTTTAAAGAAAATATTTACTTTTATTTTGTGTGTATGGATGTTTGCTGATATGCAGTGCCCTCAGAGGTCAAAAGAGGGCGTCAGATCTCACTACTGAGCATCTCTTCATCAATACTACATTTCTGGAGAGAACAGTTGCATAAACAATACCCCTTGCATTGCATAAAAATTACCCCTTGAGCTGGAACACTTAAAAGTTCACTATCTGGATTTTCTCAGAAAAGCAGTTTGCTCTCCCCTGTACTAAGAGTCTAACATGAGTAAGAAACAGACCCTGTTCTCAAATAACTCCCATTTGGATATAAGTTACACAATCCCTATCACGGTCCTTTGTCCTTTCTCAGTCTCGTGTTTGAAAAGCAAGATAGAACAACGTGAAGAAAGCTCCTGGAAAAGTTATAAAGATTAATGAAAGAATGAAAGAAAGAATTTATGAGAAAAGTTTAAGGCAATTTAGATTATTTATTCTCAAGGAAGGAAGTCTATGGGGAGACTTAAGAATAGTCTTCAAATATTTGAAGGGATATTATTAAGCAAAAGGCTTTCGATTGTGGACATAAAGATTAATGGAACATAGGCTAGAAAAAATTTTTATTATAAAGATAGAAGAATCTCTCTTAGAAAGCTTTTAAACTTCTACAATGAATCGAGAAATCCATTTTCCTTAAGTCTCTCTATATAGCATATTTTCTCGTCTGTCTGGGAGCTTTCAGGGTTGCTGAGTGTTGTCCAGGCTCTCGGTGAAGGTTAAAACTACCTTCCGCGTGTCTGGCAAGCTCTCTGATTCTTTCCACAGAAAATCCTTTTCCCTCTCTCCGCACCCTATTTTCCATGACCTCTTGCAAAACACAAGCCTGACGTGCTCTGAGCCAGTGACTTCCTGACTCGAACACGAATTAGCTCAACATCCAGGGCGAGTAAAGGTCCTGAAATGATGTTGTCTGCCAAGGCAAGAGGCGATCGACACTGCTTTTCTCCCTTGACACATAGAAGTTTAGACTCGATATTTTCGTTAAAGATAACTACTAGTTGGGGGGAAAAAAATAAGATAGGTTCCTTGGAGGAATAAGATTCAACAAGATTTGAATAAATGACTACTACAAGTAAATGTTAAGGAGTCAAATTAAAAGAGATGTAAATAGAAGATGAATAGATTTAAAAGACCATGATACCCCACAAGTAAAATCAGCATGGGTAAGCTATATATTCCTCTTTAAAAACTATGTTCTGACTTACAAGAGACCTGAATTCAAACTCTGACTAGGTACCATCTAGCAGCATACCATCACAAACCCAGTGAGCAGTACCAGGTAAACCACTGTGGGTTTTAATGCAGAATTTGTCAGATCTCATGCACAACGAAGGCTTTCAGGGTGAAATGTACTGGTTGCCGAAACCTGTCATGAAATGCGTTAAGAACACCAATGGTTTGGAAGGTGGGGGGTGGGGGCGCGTGGATCATAGATAAGTTTGTTGTAGAGTTTAGGACGTGGGCATGGGGATGTTTCTGAATAATTAGACAAAGATGGAGTTTATATTTTAAAAAAAAATCTTTGGTGGGAGAATAAAGAGTTGGCTAAAAATAAGCCAAGTAAATTACATGCGTCAGCTTCCTGTTGAAGTAACCAACTTACTTAAAAGGAAGAAAGATTTAGGACTGGGTAGATGGTTCAGTCCATAAAATTTGTCATGAAAGCATGGGTCTCTGGATTAAGATTCCAAACACCCATTTAAAGACAGCCAGGCACAGCACTGCACATATGTAATCCCAGCCTGGGGACCCAGAGTCAAGAAATTCCCTGTGGTTTGCTGGTCAGACAGTCCCACCAAATCAGCAAGCCCCAGGTTCAATGAAAGATTCTGTCCCTCAAAGTAAAGTGGGGATCAATTGAGAAACTCCCACCATTAACCTCCACCCCCACACATATACGTGCACATTTGTACATGTACCCACACACAAATGTGTGCACACACACAAAGACAGTACAGACAGAAGTAAAAGGTGGAAAAGTGCCAGTTGGCTCACAGTCTTAAGGCTTCTGCTCATAGTCCCTCAGCAGGGTTGCTTTGAGCTCAGGACAGCACCGGACATATGGAGTGATGAAAAGCCAGGGTCCTATAATGCTTACCCACTCCTTCCTAACTTTCAGCACGGCTGTCAGGCTGATTTTTATTTTTAACTATCTCTAACCACGTTCCTCCGATGTCCTCCAGTGGCTTATGTGGTCCATCCGCCGACATTGCTGGGACCCTTTCTCTGCATGCTCTTTTGCCTTGCCATCTCCACTTGAGCCACAGTGGCTTCCTCACTCTTTCTTTACATGTGTCAAACACTCACCAGTCCCAGAGGTTTTACTGTCCCGTCTTCCCCAGAACTCTCCTGTCCAAATAACTGACCCTCATACCTGTTTATACCTTTCCCCCCACCCATATAAAATGCATCTCTCTCTTCCGATCTCCTCACTCTCTCTCCCTCTCTACCTCCCTCCCTCTCCCCCCTAACACCCACATACCCACACACCTCCCCCCCTCCCTCTCTCCCTTACTTTGTTTTATGTGGAGAGCATTCTGTCTTTCATACAAGAGTCCAAGAAGTCGTAGCCTTCACTTCAGCCACTCTTGAAACCAAACTTGATTCCGCCCCAACAAACATCTGTGAACAGGCTTTGATGATTGTACACCACTGTGTTCCAGGCTTATGGCGCTTCAGAGTAGGCGAAAGGGGAAACTTTCTGACAAAGCTCCGGTCAGTTTTTCTCCTCAAAGTATCCTCTTGGTTGCATTGTAAAGATGGTGTTCTTTCTCCACCACCCACAGATTAGATAACGCTAAATCAGATCACGTGACACCCAGATGCGACATTCAGAATAGTTGATACACCGATCAATGCTGAAGTCACCAGGTACCACCAAAGCATCGCGTGCTTGGGGAAGCGTGTGATCCGTGATCGCACTTCTGCCACACTGTGATCTTGTCAAACCTGCAGAGAAATAAACACGGGCTGGGGATCAAACACCGAACTCACCGCTACTCCTCCCAGCTCAGGGTTTTCCGCCCTCAGCACTACCAACATTTCAACTACATGGTCCTTTGACGTCAAGAACATTCGCATTCTTGAATGCTTCTGAGCCTCCGTAGATCCCACTGGTACCCAGTCCCAAACCCCAGTTGCAACCATCCTAAATGCCTTCAGACGTTGCCAACAGCTCCCTGGAGTTGAAAGCCCGCCCCAAAATTAAAATCAAGATAAATCAATAAGTCCTAAGGACGTGGACGTCTTCATTTCTGAAACGGAAGTGGTAACAGCAGCCATGTACAGTCATCCTAAAGAGACAGCACGGGTGACATGCACCTCATGGATTCACTTTGTTGTTGCCTTGTGCCTGTTAGCTTTCACTCCCGAAAGGTAATGTGAGTGACACATCTTGCTCTGGTAAATGACTTGGCTTATAGAGGCCGCCCTGGTGACAGCCATACTGCATTTCTACTGTTAGAAACTGAGCTTTGATGGGCCTTATCAGGCCATACCTGCGACACGCAAATTATCTCCCAACCCATTCGGTGCTTGATTTTTTTTTCCCCCTTAAAGAGCATGCCCTTTACAGCGTGTGTTTAGAGGCAGTCCGCTCGCCCGTGGCTAATTTTGAGGCTGTTTATCTACAGTGGGATTTATTCGAGTCTGCCTAGGTAAATGTAACGAAGCCTGGGTGTGCTTTCACAGGGGACCGAGGTGACACCAGGGACAGCAGAGAAGAGTCTCCGGATAGTTTTAGAAATGTCACTTCAGAATCCCCTAAAATGGAAAAATTCCAGACAGTTGGAAAAGAAGACTCCAGTAAACAAACCTATCACAATAAATAAGATAGAAAATCCCTCGACTGCTCTTGGGAGCAGAAGACAGTGCGGTGCTGGATGAGGATTCCATCTCAGAGAATATTAGCAGCCTGCCTTGCTAACGTTCAATTTCTCTGTTGTGCAGTGGAATGTATCTATTGTGAGATTAATCCAGTCTTTCTCCAGCCAAAGGCTGACACAGATGGGAATCTTGGGGGAGGGGGTAATAATTGCCCCCATTTTAGAAAAGGAAAGATAGACGTGCGTCCAAGGTAACGCAAACTGAAATGCCGAACTTGAATTTGTTCTTCGCCTTTGGATCCCAGCCTTTTTTTTTTTTTTTTTTTTGCCAACAAACCCCTCTGAAATGCCTCAACATCCTTTGAGTATCACCCACTGTCTTCCCATCTGCCCCCTGAGGAAGCCGGAGCAGGGAATATAAGGGAACGTTGATGCAATCGATTTATTTACAAAGGGCAAAACTGGAAACTTGGAGAAAGTAAGTTCAATTGGAGCTTTAGATGGAAGAAAGACTATTCAGCCCTTTCTGGAATTACTGTTGGCAAGAGTTTCTGTCTCCCAACCAGAGTGGCCTCAGTCCAGACATATGAACCAGCCTACTAGGCTAAATGCATACATACCACAAGAGCCATCTCCATGCAGCGGTGAGATGAGAGGCTTGAACACGCAGGAGACTAGAGGAGTTGGGGCATGGAACATTAACAAGAAAACTGAGAGAAGCTTGAGAGACGTCGAATAGCTGGCTTCGTTGGCAAAGCACTTGCTGTGTAAGCTTGGCATCATGAGTTCAAACCGAGGCACTCATGGGAAAAGCCGGACACAGTGGCACACACTTACAGTCCCAGCAGAGAGGAGGCAGAAACAGGCCGATCTGTGGGGTAGCCTAATGAAGAGCTCTAGGTTCCAGTGAGAGACTGTCTGAGAAAAATTCTAAAAAGATGGACAACATATGAAGAAAGTTGACATTTGGCTCCCACATTCACGTACACACCTGTGCGCCCACATCTGCATACTTACAAACAGGCACAGATAAACGGAAAAGAAGTAAAAATAATTTTTTTTTTATTAACTTGAGTATTTCTTATATACATTTCGAGTGTTATTCCCTTTCCCGGTTTCCGGGCAAACATCCCCCTCCCCCCTCCCCTTCCTTATGGGTGTTCCCCTCCCAACCCTCCCCCCATTGCCGCCCTCCCCCCATAGACTAGTTCACTGGGGGTTCAGTCTTAGCAGGACCCAGGGCTTCCCCTTCCACTGGTGCTCTTACTAGGATATTCATTGCTACCTATGGGGTCAGAGTCCAGGGTCAGTCCATGTATAGTCTTTAGGTAGTGGCTTAGTCCCTGGAAGCTCTGGTTGCTTGGCATTGTTGTACTTTTGGGGTCTCGAGCCCCTTCAAGCTCTTCCAGTTCTTTCTCTGATTCCTTCAATAGGGGACCTATTCTCAGTTCAGTGGTTTGCTGCTGGCATTCGCCTCTATATTTGCTGTATTCTGGCTGTGTCTCTCAGGAGCGATCTACATCCGGCTCCTGTCGGTCTGCACTTCTTTGCTTCATCCATCTTGTCTAATTGGGTGGCTGTATATGTATGGGCCACATGTGGGGCAGGCTCTGAATGGGTGTTCCTTCAGTCTCTGTTTTAATCTTTGCCTCTCCCTTCCCTGCCAAGGGTATTCTTTTTCCTCATTTAAAGAAGGAGTGAAGCATTCACATTTTGATCATCCGTCTTGAGTTTCGTTTGTTCTAGGGATCTAGGGTAATTCAAGCATTTGGGCTAATAGCCACTTATCAATGAGTGCATACCATGTATGTCTTTCTGTGATTGGGTTAGCTCACTCAGGATGATATTTTCCAGTTCCAACCATTTGCCTACGAATTTCATAAACTCGTTGTTTTTGATAGCTGAGTAATATTCCATTGTGTAGATGTACCACATTTTCTGTATCCATTCCTCTGTTGAAGGGCATCTGGGTTCTTTCCAGCTTCTGGCTATTATAAATAAGGCTGCGATGAACATAGTGGAGCACGTGTCTCTTTTATATGTTGAGGCATCTTTTGGGTATATGCCCAAGAGAGGTATAGCTGGATCATCAGGCAGTTCAATGTCCAATTTTCTGAGGAACCTCCAGACTGATTTCCAGAATGGTTTTACCAGTCTGCAATCCCACCAACAATGGAGGAGTGTTCCTCTTTCTCCACATCCTCGCCAGCATCTGCTGTCACCTGAGTTTTTGATCTTAGCCAATCGCACTGGTGTGAGGTGAAATCTCAGGGTTGTTTTGATTTGCATTTCCCTTATGACTAAAGATGTTGAACATTTCTTTAGGTGTTTCTCCGCCATTCGGCATTCCTCAGCTGTGAATTCTTTGTTTAGCTCTGAACCCCATTTTTTAATAGGGTTATTTGTTTCCCTGCGATCTAACTTCTTGAGTTCTTTGTATATTTTGGAAATAAGGCCTCTATCTGTTGTAGGATTGGTAAAGATCTTTTCCCAATCTGTTGGTTGCCGTTTTGTCCTAACCACAGTGTCCTTTGCCTTACAGAAGCTTTGCAGTTTTATGAGATCCCATTTGTCGATTCTTGATCTTAGAGCATAAGCCATTGGTGTTTTGTTCAGGAAATTTTTTCCAGTGCCCATGTGTTCCAGATGCTTCCCTAGTTTTTCTTCTATTAGTTTGAGTGTGTCTGGTTTGATGTGGAGGTCCTTGATCCACTTGGACTTAAGCTTTGTACAGGGTGATAAGGATGGATCGATCTGCATTCTTCTACATGTTGCCCTCCAGTTGAACCAGCACCATTTGCTGAAAATACTATCTTTTTTCCATTGGATGGTTTTGGCTCCTTTGTCAAAAATCAAGTGACCATAGGTGTGTGGGTTCATTTCTGGGTCTTCAATTCTATTCCATTGGTCTATCTGTCTGTCTCTGTACCAATACCATGCAGTTTTTATCACTATTGCTCTGTAATACTGCTTGAGTTCAGGGATAGTGATTCCCCCTGAAGTCCTTTTATTGTTGAGGATAGCTTTAGCTATCCTGGGTTTTTTGTTATTCCAGATGAATTTGCAAATTGTTCTGTCTAACTCTTTGAAGAATTGGATTGGTATTTTGATGGGGATTGCATTGAATCTGTAGATTGCTTTTGGTAAAATGGCCATTTTTACCATATTAATCCTGCCAATCCATGAGCATGGGAGATCTTTCCATCTTCTGAGGTCTTCTTCAATTTCTTTCCTCAGTGTCTTGAAGTTCTTATTGTACAGATCTTTTACTTGCTTGGTTAAAGTCACACCGAGGTACTTTATATTATTTGGGTCTATTATGAAGGGTGTCGTTTCCCTAATTTCTTTCTCGGCTTGTTTCTCTTTTGTATAGAGGAAGGCAACTGATTTATTTGAGTTAATTTTATACCCAGCCACTTTGCTGAAGTTGTTTATCAGCTTTAGTAGTTCTCTGGTGGAACTTTTGGGATCACTTAAATATACTATCATGTCATCTGCAAATAGTGATATTTTGACCTCTTCTTTTCCGATCTGTATCCCTTTGATCTCCTTTTGTTGTCTGATTGCTCTGGCTAGAACTTCAAGAACTATATTGAATAAGTAGGGAGAGAGTGGGCAGCCTTGTCTAGTCCCTGATTTTAGTGGGATTGCTTCAAGTTTCTCTCCATTTAGTTTAATGTTAGCAACTGGTTTGCTGTATATGGCTTTTACTATGTTTAGGTATGGGCCTTGAATTCCTATTCTTTCCAGGACTTTTATCATGAAGGGGTGTTGAATTTTGTCAAATGCTTTCTCAGCATCTAATGAAATGATCATGTGGTTCTGTTCTTTCAGTTTGTTTATATAATGGATCACGTTGATGGTTTTCCGTATATTAAACCATCCCTGCATGCCTGGGATGAAGCCTACTTGATCATGGTGGATGATTGTTTTGATGTGCTCTTGAATTCGGTTTGCCAGAATTTTATTGAGTATTTTTGCGTCGATATTCATAAGGGAAATTGGTCTGAAGTTCTCTTTCTTTGTTGTGTCTTTGTGTGGTTTAGGTATAAGAGTAATTGTGGCTTCATAGAAGGAATTCGGTAGGGCTCCATCTGTTTCAACTTTGTGGAATAGTTTGGATAATATTGGTATGAGGTCTTCTATGAAGGTTTGATAGAATTCTGCACTAAACCCGTCTGGACCTGGGCTCTTTTTGGTTGGGAGACCTTTAATGACTGCTTCTATTTCCTTAGGAGTTATGGGGTTGTTTAACTGGTTTATCTGTTCCTGATTTAACTTCGATACCTGGTATCTGTCTAGGAAATTGTCCATTTCCTGAAGATTTTCAAATTTTGTTGAATATAGGTTTTTATAGTAAGATCTGATGATTTTTTGAATTTCCTCCGAATCTGTAGTTATGTCTCCCTTTTCATTTCTGATTTTGTTAATTTGGACACACTCTCTGTGTCCTCTCGTTAGTCTGGCTAAGGGTTTATCTATCTTGTTGATTTTCTCAAAGAACCAACTTTTGGTTCTGTTGATTCTTTCTATGGTCCTTTTTGTTTCTACTTGGTTGATTTCAGCTCTGAGTTTGATTATTTCCTGCCTTCTACTCCTCCTGGGTGTATTTGCTTCTTTTTGTTCTAGAGCTTTTAGGTGTGCTGTCAAGCTGCTGACATATGCTCTTTCCTGTTTCTTTCTGCAGGCACTCAGCACTATGAGTTTTCCTCTTAGCACAGCTTTCATTGTGTCCCATAAGTTTGAGTATGTTGTATCTTCATTTTCATTAAATTCTAAAAAGTTTTTAATTTCTTTCTTTATTTCTTCCTTGACCAGGTTATCATTGAGTAGAGCATTGTTCAATTTCCACGTATATGTGGGCATTCTTCCCTTATTGTTATTGAAGACCAGTTTTAGGCCGTGGTGGTCCGATAGCACGCATGGGATTATTTCTATCTTTCTGTACCTGTTGAGGCCCGTTTTTTGACCAATTATATGGTCAATTTTGGAGAAAGTACCATGAGGAGCTAAGAAGAAGGTATATCCTTTTGCTTTAGGATAGAATGTTCTATAAATATCCGTTAAGTCCAATTGGCTCATGACTTCTCTTAGTCTGTCTACATCACTGTTTAATTTCTGTTTCCATGATCTGTCCATTGATGAGAGTGGGGTGTTGAAATCTCCCACTATTATTGTGTGAGGTGCAATGTGTGTTTTGAGCTTTAGTAAGGTTTCTTTTACATATGTAGGTGCCCTTGTATTTGGGGCATAGATATTTAGGATTGAGAGTTCATCTTGGTTGATTTTTCCTTTGATGAATATGAAGTGTCCTTCCTTATCTTTTTTGATGACTTTTAGTTGGAAATTGATTTTATTTGATATTAGAATGGCTACTCCAGCTTGCTTCTTCTGACCATTTGCTTGGAAAGTTGTTTTCCAGCCTTTCACTCTGAGGTAGTGTCTGTCTTTGTCTCTGAGGTGTGTTTCCTGTAGGCAGCAGAATGCAGGGTCCTCGTTGCGTATCCAGTTTGTTAATCTATGTCTTTTTATTGGGGAGTTGAGGCCATTGATATTGAGAGATATTAAGGAATAGTGATTATTGCTTCCCGTTATATTCATATTTGATGTGAGGTTATGTTTGTGTGCTTTCATTCTCTTTGTTTTGTTGCCAAGACGATTAGTTTCTTGCTTCTTCTAGGGTATAGCTTGCCTCCTTATGTTGGGCTTTACCATTTATTATCCTTTGTAGTGCTGGATTTGTAGAAAGATATTGTGTAAATTTGGTTTTGTCATGGAATATCTTGGTTTCTCCATCAATGTTAATTGAGAGTTTTGCTGGATACAGTAATCTGGGCTGGCATTTGTGTTCTCTTAGGGTCTGTATAACATCAGTCCAGGATCTTCTGGCCTTCATAGTTTCTGGCGAGAAGTCTGGTGTGATTCTGATAGGTCTCCCTTTATATGTTACTTGACCTTTTTCCCTTACTGCTTTTAATATTCTTTCTTTATTTTGTGCGTTTGGTGTTTTGACAATTATGTGACGGGAGGTGTTTCTTTTCTGGTCCAATCTATTTGGATTTCTGTAGGCTTCCTGTATGTCTATGGGTATCTCTTTTTTTAGGTTAGGGAAGTTTTCTTCTATGATTTTGTTGAAGATATTTACTGGTCCTTTGAGCTGGGAGTCTTCACTCTCTTCTATACCTATTATCCTTAGGTTTGATCTTCTCATTGAGTCCTGGATTTCCTGTATGTTTTGGGCCAGTAGCTTTTTCCGCTTTACATTATCTTTGACAGTTGAGTCAATGATTTCTATGGAATCTTCTGCTCCTGAGATTCTCTCTTCCATCTCTTGTATTCTGTTGGTGAAGCTTGTATCTACAGCTCCTTGTCTCTTCTTTTGGTTTTCTATATCCAGGGTTGTTTCCATGTGTTCTTTCTTGATTGCTTCTATTTCCATTTTTAATTCCTTCAACTGTTTGATTGTGTTTTCCTGGAATTCTTTCAGGGATTTTTGCGATTCCTCTCTGTAGGCTTTTACTTGTTTATTAATGTTTTCCTGTGCTTCCCTAAGTGTGTTCAGGTCTTTCCTGAAGTCCTCCAGCATCATGATCAAATATGATTTTGAAACTAGATCTTGCTTTTCTGGTGTGTTTGGATATTCCATGTTTGTTTTGGTGGGAGAATTGGGCTCCGATGATGGCATGTAGTCTTGGTTTCTGTTGCTTGGGTTCCTGCGCTTGCCTCTCGCCATCAGATTATCTCTAGTGTTACTTTGTTCTGCTATTTCTGACAGTGGCTAGACTGTCCTATAAGCCTGTGTGTCAGGAGTGCTGTAGACCTGTTTTCCTCTCTTTCAGTCAGTTATGGGGACAGAGTGTTCTGCTTTCGGGCGTGTAGTTTTTCCTCTCTACAGGTCTTCAGCTGTTCCTGTGGGCCTGTGTCTTGAGTCCACCAGGCAGCTTTCTTGCAGCAGAAAATTTGGTCTTACCTGTGGTCCCGAGGCTCAGGTTTGCTCGTGGGGTGCTGCCCAGGGGCTCTCTGCAGCGGCAGCAACCAGGAAGACCTGTGCCGCCCCTTCCGGGAGCTTCAGTGCACCAGGGTTCCAGATGGTCTTTGGCTTTTTCCTCTGGCGTCCGAGATGTGTGTGCAGGGAGCAGTCTCTTCTGGTTTCCCAGGCCTGTCTGCCTCTCTGAAGGTTTAGCTCTCCCTCCCACGGGATTTGGGTGCAGAGAACTGTTTATCCGGTCTGTTTCCTTCAGGGTCCGGCGGTGTCTCCGGCAGGGGTCCTGCCGCTCCTGGGCCCTCCCCCACGGGAGCCCAGAGGCCTTATACAGTTTCCTCTTGGGCCAGGGATGTGGGCAGGGGTGAGCAGTGTTGGTGGTCTCTTCCGCTCTGCAGCCTCAGGAGTGCCCACCTGACCAGGCGGTTGGGTCTCTCTCTCACCGGGTCTGGGAGCAGAGAGCTGCTGCGGGCCGGGATCCGCGGGTGTGGGACTTCCGGTAAACACAGAACGTGCCCGGTTCTAGAGAAATTCTGCTTCCGTGTGTCCCAAGCTCACCAGGCAGCTTTCTTGCAGCAGAAAATTTGGTCTTACCTGTGGTCCCGAGGCTCAAGTTCGCTCGTGGGGTGCTGCCCAGGGGCTCTCTGCAGCGGCAGCAACCAGGAAGACCTGTGCCGCCCCTTCCGGGAACTTCAGTGCACCAGGGTTCCAGATGGTCTTTGGCTTTTTCCTCTGGCGTCCGAGATGTGTGTGCAGGGAGCAGTCTCTTCTGGTTTCCCAGGCCTGTCTGCCTCTCTGAAGGTTTAGCTCTCCCTCCCACGGGATTTGGGTGCAGAGAACTGTTTATCCGGTCTGTTTCCTTCAGGGTCCGGCGGTGTCTGTGGCAGGGGTCCTGCCGCTCCTCGTAAAAATAATTTTTAAGAGATCAACAGTGGAAAACAATATGTTGTATAACTGACGTCTGCTAAGAGAGTAGATTGTAAGTGTTTTCACCACAAAAATATAAATATATAAGGTAATGGCATGCAAATTAGCTTGGTTTAGTCTTGCATATGCATATAATATATATCAAGGCATCATATTTTATAGTTTATGCTATCAATACATAGTATGTTTTATTCTTCAATTAAAAGTAGAAAGAAATTAAGGGCTTTTTTTTATGTACATATATGAATATTCTGCCTGAATATGTGTGTGTGTCTGCGTGTGCATGCTACATGTGTGCCTGGTGTCTGCAAAGTTCAGAAGAAAGTGTTGCGTCCTCTAGAATGTTCCAAGCTGCCATGGGGTGCTTGGAATCAAACCCAGGGTGCACGCGTGACAAATGCTATTAACCACCAAGTCATCTCTCCAAGCCCCAGTTTTATTTATCTTTTATTATGTGTCATGTGTATGCCTGCATATGGGGATGTGTGTGTGTGCATGCAATGATGCATGGCCCACAGGGTCCAGTAGAGAGTGACGGGTTCCCTGGGGTTCCCTGGAGCGGCAGTTACAGGCTGCCTGTTGTGTATCCTGAGGCCAAACCTAGGGTCCTCTCCATAAGCTCAGGTGCTCTGCACCGCCACACCATCTCTCCAGTCCACAGAATATTTAAAATACACATTTTTTTTCAAACAGGATCTTACGTAGTCTTGGCTATCCTTAAACTTGCTGTACAGCCAAGGACAACTTGAACTTCTTTTCTTTTTTAAAATTTTTCTTGGATATTTTATGTATTTACATTTCAAATGTTATCCTCTTTCCCCCCTCTGCCATAGCCTCCCCCTCCCCCAGCTTTTATGAGGATGCTCCCACTCCCATCCACTCACTCCCACATCAACGCCCTGGCATTCCCTACACTGGGGAAATAAACTTCATAGGACTAAGGGCTTCTCCTCCCATTGATGCTAGACAATGCCATCCTCTGCTACATATGTGGCTGGAGCCATGGGTCCCTCCATGTGCACTCATTGGTTGGTGGTTTAGTCCCTGGGAGCTCTGGTGGGGTCGGGTGGTTGACATTGTTGCTCTTCCTATGGGGTTGCAAACCCCTTCAGCTCCTTCAGTCTTTTCTCTAACTCTTCCATTGGGGTTCCCCTTGTTCAGTCCAATGGTTAGCTGCAAGCATCCTCCTCTCTATCAGTAGGGCTCTGGCAGAACCTCTCAGGAGACACCCATACTAGCTCCTGTCAGCAAGCACTTCTTGGCATCAGCAGTAGTGACTGGGTTTGGTGGCTGCATATGGGATGGGTCCCCAGGTGGGGCAGACTCTGGATGGCCTTTTCTTCAGTCTCTGCTCCACTCTTTGTCCCTGCATTTCCTCCAGGAAGCTCAAGAAGAAGGAAGACCAAAATGTAGATGCTTCATTCCTTCTTAGAAAGGGGAACAAAATGACTTGAACTTCTCATCCTCCTGCCTCCATCGCCTGCATGCTGGGATTACAGGCATGTACCACCATGTCTAGTAAATATAGATTTAAAAAAAACTAAAATAGATGTTCCTAGTTGAAAAGAAATAGTATGCAATCAGAAAATCCTCAGCTACCTCCTGTGGTAACCTGCCTTGAATGGGCTAATCATGGGACAGCCTATTGGATCACTTTTAGTGGGGGGCAGGGGTATTGGTTATTTAAGTGATTACGTTAACCTCTCATGTAGCTGTTTTGATTCATCCAACAGCCTTGGCCCCATGCTTCCTAGATATGTGACCTCATAAAATCACCTAACCTTTATTTGTAAAGCGGGAAGCAATGACATCAGTGCTTATCAGGAGTAATTACTGTGAAGATTAAGTGAGATGCAAGCTGAGTGCTTTGTTGCTGACCCCATGCAAGTTTCTTGCATCATCATCATCATCATCATCACCATCACCACCATCATCACCATCATCATTATCATTATATAATTATTATAATAGTAATTATTATTATTATTATTATTAAAAGCAAAAGACTGAAATGCACATGCACCAACTAACTCTAACTAACAAAATGAATCCAGCTCTTTGTGCTTGGGAAGCCTGTTTCCTGCCCCTCACCAAACCATACTTTCCAAACCTGGTGACTAAGCCATTTTGATTTCCCCCAGTCTGATCCCATCTGTTAGTACTAATTCTGTGCTTCATCCCTTAATTCAAGCAAAACGAATTGGCCTCTTATCAATAAGACGCCTCTGGATTCGGGCATGAAGCACCTCTTTGGCTTCCATTCCAGTTTCTCACTGTAAGAGCCTTAACGTGCCCCGTAGGTACAGAGTCCTGTGCCTGACAGTATTTTCTGTCCTCAGTGCTGGCCGCCAGTATCTTGACCACTGCTCTTTGTCTTTCCCCTGCTCACTGCTGGTTTTATCAGGACTCAAGCCCACACTCTTTGCAGATTTCAGACCCCAAGCCAACCGTAGAGGCCCTCGTGTTCTCCCCACCCACCCCCGTGAGGAAGCCTCGTGGTGTATATTCTAAACCCTGCCCCTCTGTGTGGCAGTCCTGTGGATGACACCCTATATAACTCCCACCTCTGGCTGACCTAGTTCCAGAGACAGTAAAGTGTGACAGCATTGAGCAGGAGTGCCAGAGACCCCACTAAGGGAGTTTAAACCCTGCACCTGCTCCTTACAAGCTACAGGATCTTGAGGGATTCCCCGTGTTGTGTGAGGCAAACTATAAGATGGGAAGAAAACTGTGTCCTCTTCCTACAGTACTAGTGGGGACTGAAGAGGCAAGTTAGGCTTAGGTCCAGAGTTAGCACGCATGGCTTCCATGAGTAAGTTTTATTCTTTATTTTGTTTGTTGTTTGTTTGTTTATCATTGCTTTTTCAAGACAGGGATGCTCTGTGTAGTCCTGGCTGTCCTAGAACTCACTCTGTAGACCAGGCTGGCCTCAAAATCAGAGATCCACCCGCCTCTGCCTTCCATATACTAGGATTAATGGGGTGCGTCATCACCACCACCGGACAAGTCAGTCTTATTCTTTTTTTTTTTTTAAGATTTATTTATTTTGTGTATATGAGTACACTGTCACTGTCTTCAGACACACCAGAAGAGGGCATCAGATCCCATTGCAGATGGTTGTGTGCCACCATGTGGTTGCTGGGATTTGAACTCAGGACCTCTGGAAGAGTAGCCAGTGCTCTTAACCCCTGAGCCATCTCTCCAGCCCCCAGTCTTATTCTTGACGGAGAGAAAAGCACCCTCCCCCCCTCCGCCCCGCCTCCCGCCACAACCAGGTGGCCATTCGCCTACTGAAGTCAGACTCTCACGTTAATTAGACTTTTTGTCATACCTAAGGAATCGACTGAAGAGAAGAAGGCTTTGTTTTGGTCATGTTTCCAGAGTTTCTACCCATAATCCTTAGCTCTGTTGTTTCTAGTTAAGCAGAAAGTTATGGTGGCCCAGACACAGGGCAAAGACCATTCAATTCAGGGTGGACCAGAAGCAGAGAGAGATAATGCCTGCCCTCAAAGACTTCCTCCTCCCTATCTCATTCTACGTGACTGTGTGGCCATTCGTGTTCAGAGCAGGTCCTCTACCCCCAGTTAATCCTCTCTGGAGATGCCACCCCATAGGTACATTCTGTACTGTACCCTGGTACTTCTCAACCCAAGCAGGTTGCCCATCAACATTTATCATCACATCAAAGCTACTGAGGAAGTTACTCGAAAGCCTAGATAACCACTGATATGCATTCTTCTGAAGTCTCCCAAGTCTGAGTTATCCAGAATCAAATGCAGACATTCTCTGTTGTCTACAACTTAAGCCCCTCATCAAATGCATTCCAAACAGCGGCCATGTGCTGAGCGTCAAAACATGTGAGCAAGACAGCCCTGGCACCCGCCCTCAGAGACGCAACAGTCCAGTGCTTCCCCATCCCAAATTAAGGGACCCCCACTGGTGGAAGACTTCACCGTTCTTACCGACACATAATGGTCTCTAGTAAGGTGGTAGCTGGTAAGCTCATTCATTCACTAACACAACCTTCTACATTTCCCACTATTTGAAACAGGGGCAAACTAATCGTTCGCAGATTCATTAAAACTGAAAAGCGGTTGCTGAGTCTGCGATTTAACGCATGGTTTTTAGAAGTGAAATATCTCCCACAGGTTCCTGTGTTGGAACACTTAATCGCCAGGTGGTGGCGCTGTTTGGAAAGGTTGTGGGCCTTTGAGACCAGCATCTCTTGGCTCCTGCTGACAGATCTGACAGTGGCAGAACTTTGACCGTGAGAGGTCACGCCTAGTTCCTGTCAACTCTCTGTTTTCTGATCCACCTAGTTATGAAGAAGCAGCTGCCTCCTACTCCCATCACTTGAGTGACGAGGAGCATCTGCGCCCATGAGTAGCACCTCCCTACCACGATTCACCATACCCACTTAAACAAGAGCCAAAATAAAGCTCTCTTCCCTGGGGTCAGATAGACAACTCAGTGGTTACAGCACTTGTTCTTACAGAAGACAGGGATTCGATTTCCCTCATCCACATAGCAGCGCACGGGTATCCGTAACTCCTTTTCCAGGGGATGCAGGCCCCTCTTCTGACCTCCACGGGAACCAAACACAGGCGGCACACGGATAGGCAACATTTTATAAGTATGCATAAAATAAATACTTTTTAAAAATGCTCTCCTCCTTTTTAAGCTACTCCCCTCAAATATTTCACCCAGCAATGAGGTGAGTGGCTAACACGGGCAATAGAAGCAAGAACACCTTCTGAAGCACGGACGTCCGTCCTAGCCAGGAGATTACTAAGGACACCATCACGGATTTCCTTAGCCAGCAGTCTCCATTGGTTCTCGTGACACACTCTCTTTTCTGCGAGTACTCTGACATTTTTCTCAGCCAGAAGCACCCAGTAAATACTGTTTTGAACCCAGTCATTTCCCTTAGAAACTCAAAGCAGACACCGTTTCATCCGGATTCTTTAAACAAGAAAAAGACTCCCAATTGCTTCAGTCGGCCTTTCAGAAAAGCAAAGAAATTTCTCTCGTGGGGAGTCGCTGCCTATGATGCAGCTAAGCTTTAAAGGGCCTTAGATAAGTCTTTAATTTTGGGAAGTTTAGAGATTAATAATACCTTAGGGGAGAAAAAATGCTGAAAGGTAGACAGGCCTTGTCGACACTGAAAGAAAAGCCCCTTTCTGGCTTTGCTGTGATTAAGCTGCACTAATTGTAGTACCAGTTGCCACACTCAATGAATTAGTATGCGTCCCACCCAGAGTACTTTATTTGTTGAAGCAAAATGCTTACAATCGTTGCTTTAGGAGGAAAAAAAGGAGGGGAGAGATGTCATTGAGTGAATATGAATTAATCAGTACTTTATGGACAGAACCCATAATTTTAAAGCAAGAGGAGAAAAGCGAGGCATTTATCAGGGTCCCACTCAGCAATCTCCCTCTGTCACTGCTAATAAATCTTTTATGAAGCAGAGTTTCTGCAATCTTGGCAGGAATACCCCCCACCCCCACCCCTAGCCCCGTCTTGCCTTTGAAGAAAAAAGTAAGTTGAGCGCTCATCTCCAACATTTTTCTTTTCCCTGCCTTATTTGAATTTCTTATACTCAGGGGGAAAGAAAAATCTCTGACGCTCCTTACTTTTAAAGCTTTCTTCTCCAAATTTATAATTTCAAGATTTCTTTCATCCAAGGAAATAATTCACCCAGGCCTTTTTCCCCCCAGAAGACAGAGAGAGAGAGAGAGAGAGAGAGAGAGAGAGAGAGAGAGAGAGAGAGAGAGAAAGAGAGAGAAGACGCTCTGTTTCAGGTAAGGACCGCAATATTTTCAGTAAGTGTAATATTCTAGGCCTGTGACACAGTCAATATTTATAGATAGCATGATAAAGTCTGTAGGCAAAAGGAGCTTGGAGATGGGTAAAAAAAAATTAAAGGATACAACATCGCCACTATAACGCTTTGCAATTTCCCTTCAAGTACCCAAAGAAACAAGATTCTACCGAATCATTACCAGTGTGCCGATACCCTCGTGACACCCTGATGTCCTTAGGATGCTATCTATGCTCACACTTGAAGCTCATCATTCAGGAAATCTGATTTTTTTTTTAGGGATATCAGGAAATCTGATATTATTACGCCCCCGGCCATCTGGATTATGATTTAAAGGGACCCCTAAATTCCAAGTTGCTCCTAGCCACTTTCTAGCTCCTAACACCACGCAAGTGGACAAAGAGGTCATTCTCCCTGAGGCTTGCAACTTTTTATTTGTTCACACGCCATCTCTCTTGGTTAAAGATGGGGCCCGGAGGCTGGTCGAACGCTTAAAAAGGCACACGACTGAAGAACAAGTTGTTAAGAGGCCATTATGAAGGGTTGGCGGGAGGGGGTCGGATACACGTAATGATTTTGCCATCAAGGTTTCTTTCCGTTTTACGGCTTGGATTTATTTATAACAACAGGTGGTGGTATTTGTGGGGAATTGCTTGTTTTTTCATTTGAGAAGGGCAGCTCTGTGCATCTGCTAGACAGCGAAACAAAACCTTTCCAAACGCCATTTCCTTGCCTCCATTAGGAAGGCAGAATTTGTAGCAAAAGGCCACCCTGCCATTATTTCTTCCTGATGACACTCATTTAGCACCCATTAAAATGCAAATCGAACTATGATTTTTTTTTTAGATCACAAAATTAACATTAACGGTGCAATGATTGATTAAAGGTCATGGAAGTGGTGTAACTTAATTTCTTAGATAATTGTGTTCGGTTTTCTGCAGATTGTTTGGGTTTCCGAATTAATTTTATCTGTTGTTGAACACTGACAGGTGCTGTAATTGGCCAAGTCTCCTTTGGTCTCTTTTCTTGCGGTGAACCCGGCCCTCTTCCTCTCTTCCCTAAAGCCTTCGCCTACAGCATGGAAAAGACCACACTGACCAGCTCGCATCAGCCGCATGGGATTCTGGGTAGGATCAATGCCGGGTGATTACAGAAGCTCCAAATAGAACTCTGCTCGGCGGCTAACCAGTTTTCCCCCTTACTCTCCCTGGGCGAGCTCACTGTGGTGTAAAATGACCCCAGCCTTCCCTCGGGGCTCAGGCATTGGCCTCCTCAGATCCCAGATGAAGGGTCTCATCTCAAACCTGGTTTGCTCTAATGCGAGCAATAAACCACGGGTAGGCACAATAATAACACACTGAGGCTGTCTTCTTCGCCCTCCACGCCAGAGTTCAGGCAGTGACCCAGGAAGCTGGGATGGGAAGTGGCCTGAGATTGCGTCTACCTGCTCTGCCTCTCAATTATTTAAAAAAATAAAAAATTTTTAAAAATTAAAAAAAAAAGGCCTAACCTGGCAGACTAAATACCTTCCTCTGAGTCAGGCATTACGGAACCAAGAATTCACAGGACGAACACTGAAGTGATAGGGAAAATGAGCTGTCTCATTACCATCGCTTGCTCTGTCATGACTTGGTTTCTCATGGGCCCACCGGTTCTAACTTACAAACATCCACCCGTCAGCTCAATCCCGACTCAAATCATACCCTTTGTGGAGGGATTTTAGACGTGGATTGCACAAATCGTTTCTGGTGAACTAAGTCGTGCCCTCTGAGGGCTTACATCTTATGGGAGGGTCCCGTACACGTAAAGTAGTTCGAGAATAAGGGGGGGAAAGGGAGGCTGACAGGAAAGTTCAGTGGGTAGAGGCACTTGTCACCGGAGCTGGCCACCTGCTTGAAATCCCTGGGATCCACGTGACAGATGTAAGAACTAAGCCTTCTAAAGCTGCCCTCTGACTTTACATGTGAGCCATACAGATACAGAGAGAGAGAGAGAGAGAGAGAGAGAGAGAGATTAACTGTAATTTTTTTTTAAAGAAGGCAAATCAATATGTGAAGTAGTTCCCAAACAGGAGATACTAAAGGCCAGCCATGACCTAATAGCATTACTCTAATCCAACCCCAATATTCATTCAACAAACACACCAGACCATGTTCCTAGGACTTCGGGTATTCTAGTACACAAGAGATCCCTTCAGATTGTAACTGACATCAGCCCAAAGACTGGGGTTGTATGGTCCCCATGTGATCTCCCTGTTGGCAGCCTGACCGCAGGTCCAGGACTCAGGGACTCCTTAGATGCTCACTGGCAGATCGCCATAAACTCCACTGTCCAACTCCTAATCCCCATCCCACCCCTCCTCCAACCTCTACCCCAGTCCCTGACCACATCCCACTCTCTACTCCCAACCTCCCCACCCACACATCTACCTACCCACCCCACCATATTCAGCTTCCATTTCTGTTTCTGTGGTAAAGCACTTTGATGCCAAGGCCATAAAGCAGGAAGGTTTCCAGTTCCAGTTCACATTGGGTCACCAAAAGGAACGTCATGGAGCCAGAGCTTGGGACAGCTGTCACGCCACACATCCACTGAAGAACGGGGAGAGCCAAACACACCCACGCTGCCTGCTTACTTGCCAGCAGCTAGTTTCCCTCACCCCTGTACAGTTAAGGGCCCAGTCCATGTAACGGTATTGCCCACCGCGGGCTGGATCTCTCTGCAACATTTAACCATCGAAACAATGCTTCACAGACAAGTTCACCTGATCTATCTAATCTGTCACCGGCGCTCTCTTCCTAGTTCACAGCAAGCTGACAGTTAAAAACTAACCGGCACACCCCCTCACAAGCCCCTTGCATTTCCCATAAGACCCACACTGCACAGCACAAGCATTTGTTAAATGTGCCGATGAACTTCGCTATATTCGGTTTCTTAAAAACGGGATGTACCCAAACACGTGAACATGAAAAGGTGGTGTAGATCCCATGAGCTGCGCCACATAGATGTACCGGTATGGGATGGACACAGACCACACAAAGTCAACAATACTGAGGGCAGAGCTCCAGGCATTAACCCTTCTGTTCCTTGTTGTGGAAGGGTGCGCTGGTCTGAAGCAAAAGCAAATCTTGCATGCTCTTGGGAGACAAGTATCCATCAATCAACTTGTCAACATAACAAAGATTCCATCCCGGGCTTCCAGCGCCCGAGCTATCTCAGAAGGGAAAGGCGCGCCCTGGGGAATGAGAGGATACTACCCATGTGTCTGTGCTCAGGAAGGAAGAGGAACTGGGTGATGAGAGAGCCTAACTCTCAAGCGTGGGCCTTTGATCTCGAGTTCAGCAGGCAACTCGGGAAGTCACTGCAGATCCACAGAAGGGAGGAAAGGTTTATTTTTAGATTTCAAAGTACAGGCCAGATGCAGTGTTGGGCACCAGGGAACCGGAAGTGATAGAAAGGAGAGACATCAGGCAGCCCAGAACCAAGTTTCCCGCTCTACAAGAAGTATCTGGATTTCTCCAAGGAGTTAATCATCATTCTCACAGACTTCGAGACTGATTTGGGTTTTTTTTCCTCTTCTGGTCTGGAAGCTCTCGACGGGCAACTCTGTACAGCCTCCTGTGATGACGGCAGCACACAGCCCGTGGTAGACATTTTTGAATAGCTACATGAATGCGTTGCTTAGGAAACATATTAAACGCAGGTCCTGAAGTCCGCGTGACTATGAAGATCTCCCCTCTCCTCTAACCCTTCCTCAAATAATTTCCCCCCAGCTAAGGTCTTTGATCACTTCGTCAAAACTAAAGGCAGAGCAAGCTCCCTCCTTCCCTATCTGATCTTTAACGAAACCCCCTCTGGGAGAGACCCGCAGCCCTCTCTGAATGCACTGGAGACCCAGTTTCCGGCGCATGCTAACCTGGCGTGCTGTATTTCATAAAGTTAACCAGACTCATTACAGGGAACATATTTCCAGCAGAAATGTTAACGTCTTCCTCATACAAAGAACAAAAATCAATGCCATAAATCCCGGAAATCTCTCCTAAATGTCTCTCCCGTCAGCCTCCCCTTGCACTCTGTGTAAATACCATTTTGACAGGTGGGCTATATGCCTGCTCTGGCAGTACAGTACTGAACGGTCCACATGGCAGAAGTAAGGCCTGTTGGCCGAGATTTTTTTTTCCCCTCAAGGTATTTTGTGACATTGGGATTCCAACCCATGCCAAAGCTGGTACCTTTATTTTTTCACGCAAGCCCCAGGTCCGATCAGTCAGCTTAGAGCAGGATGAACTTGGGCGATGACCTATAGATTTTGAAACACGAGCTCGAGGAATGAGAAAAAAGAAGCCGTCTTCTATGGCTTCTTTGCATCTCAATGTATTCATTCTCCTCAAACGTGCAGCCAACACCAGGAGTGCATGTTGAATGGATGACACACTAAAAAATAGGGACAATGACATCGATTTGGGAGGGGGGGGTTGTACAATTGAAGCGAGCAGGAAGATTTTAAATGAAGACTTCGTTTTCATTTCAATGCATCCGCCCATCAGAATCTAATAAATTCCTGCTCGGAAGTGAGAATTCCCCAGATAATGTTTTCGTCCTCCCTTTTTGGAATCCCCTCCACTTCATTCAAGCCCGGGGGAAAGAACATAGCTTCATTTCAGGTATAAACAAAACTCTAATCTTAGGAATCCTTCAAGATGTTGACCTTTGTGTGGGGAGATCTGTCAATCTCAGACCCTGGGTCTTGGATGGGTTATTATAAATTAAAATCTAATACTCCTTCCTTCTCTCTGGATCTATAATGCCCCACACAATCAGCAGCATCCAGCTTACATGAGCGACTCGCACGCCCTGAGCTGGATGGCAAAAGTAAGCACCATCATCATCCCAAGGGCACAGGCAAAATTAATTAAGGCATTGCCACCAAATATTAGCCCTCCTTGAGTCCCCCCAAGTTTATTTCTAATTATCTCCCCTTGAGTCACGTCTCCAATGAGTCGAATATTTTATTAGATTTTTAGAGCCTATCTCCTGACAGCTTCAAAGGATTTTTCTATTTTACCACAGTTGGTTCCCTTTAATATGCTTCCACCTCTCAACTAAATCTCAGTCCTGAGTCGTATTATAAGACCGTGGTGGGAAGAGTCTTCTGAGGAAACCTAGCCCATTTCCATCTGATTACGGACAAGGAAACTGAGGCCTGCGGAGTTTGACGTCTTGAGAAACGGGTGTAAGTGAACATTCCGGCGAACTCGGTGCTTCGGGAGAGGGACGAAAAGGAACCATCAGGGTCAAATTGAAAATGACCCTGGGATAAAGGCCTGTATAGGATAATGCCATCAAGAGGTTAGTCCGTCATCCAGTCATCCTATATCTGCCGTTCCATCAACGAGCCCAGCCCCCACACCCGAGTACTGTAAGTGACCCTTTTATGCCAGCCTCCCAGGGGACAATTCTACCAAGGAACCATAGTAAGAGACATAGTAGCACACTAACACACACACACACACACACACACACACACGCGCGCGCGCAAAACCTAGAGGCAATGATAAATCCAGAAATAAAAGGAAAGCCTAAAACTTCCTCTAAGCAACATTTTATAGATTAAATATGATGCAGTGAGAGGAAATCTACGAGTGGACAAACTGACACAAAATAAAATGAAATAAAATAAAATAAAATAAACGACAAATATTTGGAGCAACGGAGTAAGAGAAAATTCCTTATGGAATGTAAAGGAAAGAAGTAAAGAGAGGGTGGGCAAACATTTTCTAAAATTAAAAAAAAAAAAGAAGAATGCTGTTAAAGTCAGGCTGTGCCTACTCTAAATTACTCCATACTCTGTGAGACAGCGGCTTTCCAAGCTGAGCCTTGCCCTGAGAGGCTCCACTTTACAAATGACCCCATTTTGAGGATGGAAGTGACTATGCACCTGAGTGGACATGTGAACAATATCAGCTCAGCACAACCCATGCAGCAAGGACTGATAAATGGCTTATTCCTGAGGCGAAAGGCTCCACCCTATAAATTCACCAGAATGAATTGAAACTGGAGGAAGGCGTACCCACGTTGACGTCATATCAGGGAAGCCAGGCCTGACATCTCATCGGACCGACAAGGGAAAGGAACTCACTTAAGGGCCCCATAAAGAGGTGGACACCTAGCACCTGCCATATATCTATCCACCCCTGCCTTCATCCGGACATGCTCCCTCTTCCCTCTGCTCTACTGGACTCCAAACCTTTTCCCTTAAATCCGTGACCCAGGTTGGCCTGGATCCCAGCAGCACTGGCTTCCCTATAGCGTGGCATTTTCATTGTTATCAACACAGAGACTCCCGCATCCCTGTCTGTTTCCCAGCTCCAGCTCCTTGTCTTTTTGAAACCCCTGTCTCTTTAAACCCCCTTCATCGTCACTCTGGAACCTAGGTATAGACATACATAGACATATACATTTACTGAGTAATGCGGGATGCAATCCGAGCATTTATATTCACACTTAAGATTGGAATAAAAGAGCCTTGATAACCTTCTGCCAGGGTTATCAAGAAAATAGAAGTATGAATCAGTCTGCTCCCATTGAAGCTGCTGTATCTTGTGAACGTATTGTCATTGGGTAAATTCTGATATGGAGAAAAGACTCAAGCATGCTCCCTATGCTTCCCATACGGCAATGTGCGCACGCGCGACAGCGGAAAAGAGTAATTGATATAATCTACTACATAAACAACAGGCAGCCCAGGAACTCAGAAAAAAAGAGGAAAGAGAAATATCAACGTTTTTTTTTTTAAGATAGAAGAACATATCATCTTCGACTGAGGATCAAAGTCTCCACCCGAGAGCTCCATAAATGCCCACACTGGGACAGCGTGTGGGATCCCAGAAAGCCACAGATCAAGAGGAGAGCTGGACGCTGAGAGCAGGAAGCTGAGGAAAGCTGGATGCTGGGAAATGAAGTGTCTTTTAAAAACACTAGGAATCACCTTGGCTTGAGGTTTCTTGTAGCCGCTTGGGTTCTCATTCTAATTGTGTTACCCAAAAGACCTGTTTGCAGTGTCTAAAGTAGGCTAAAGGAAGCCTGCCTCTAGCTGACTCTGAATGGGAAATAAAGTTGCCAGCAGCCAATGGCTGTGCAGGAGGCAGAGGCGGGACTTTTAGATCTCCCAGACTAGGAAAGAAGGGACTCCGCCCAGAGAGGGGTTTAGGATGGACCAAGGCAGGAAGGAGCAGGAGGGCGAGAAAGCCCAAATGTAGGTGCAAAGGGAAAGCGGCCCCATGAGAGGGCTGCCCAGAAGGAAACAGGGCAACAAAGATAAAATAAAGATTTAGACAGTGTTAACTCAGGAATACCAGAGGGGAATGTGGAGTGGCCATCCATTGAGCTAGTCAAGGCATACCAAAATATAAGTTGCATGTCTTTGTGTGCGTCTTTGTGTGCGTTTTTCATTCGTGAATCCAGAGCTCTTGGGCCGGTGCAGAGCGCACCCACCGGGAACTCAGAGCAGATTAACTATTTACAGCTACAATTTCTAATGCTGTAAATAAGACATTAATGGAGCAGCGTCTCTAACATTCACAGAATTTTATGTCTGGCATCCTATACCACCAAATGGCGGATCAAACATGAGGCTGTAATGTCAGAACTTTCACACAAGCAAGATTCAGAACAGGCGTCCCCTACGTGTTGCCCTCTAAGAAATTCTTGAGCTTTTGTAAAGAGAGAGAAGACAAAATAGAAGAAAACAGGAGATTCAGGAAAGTGGCCCAACAATGGAGAAGGAGGGGAAGCAGTGAGGTCGCTGAAGGAGATTAGAAGGGGAGGGGCCTAGAAAGAAAGAACAGGAAGCAGTCGGCTTTGTCCATTCCATTGGCTTCTGTTGGGGCTGTAATCTGTCCAGCTTTCTAGGAATGAACAGAGATTGGCATATTCCAATCATTCAGTACATTTCAAGCTTCAAGGAGTTTATCTAAGACAGACATGTGACCTGATCTGGTCGGTAGAACAAAAGGCTAGGACTGGGATTAGGGGTTCGGGGAGGTCCTAAGAAAGACTCTGGCTCATGGTAAGAGACGAAGGTTTGATTTGGTTTCTGCCACTGTCCTTCCTGCTTCTCACTCGCGTGGCAAGAAGACAGGCCTGGATCTGTGTCAGTGGTTTTGGGGTGACTGGTGTGGCGAACACAGTGATGAAAGCAGAGAAGGTTAATGACAGCTGGGTCTCCATCGCCTTGAAATCTACCTTAGAACTATCTCCTGGCATGATTCTTGTGTTACATAATTACAGATATGCTTAGGCTTCAAACAATTCAACTTATGACCTTTTAGCTTCACCGTGGCACAAAGCTAAGAGGCATTCAGTAGGACTTTGGATTTCTATCTTCTCTGCCCTGGTATGATATATGCCACTGCTCTGTGGCCATGCTATGCAGCAGGCCACCACTCCATCTCAAGGGTAAATAACTAATTCTCTGGTGCACGGGGTGGCTCATTAAACAAAGCACCCACCACGCATGCAAGAATACCTGAGTTCAATCTTCTAAACCTATACTTAAAAAGCCAGGCATAATGATGCATGCCCAAAATTCCAGAGGTGTGGAGAGATGGTCACAGGGAGACCCCTAGAGTATGTTAGTCAGTTAATCTAGCCTAAATCACAAATTGCAGGCCAAGCAGAAGACCTTGTCTCAAATAAAGATGGATGGAACCTGAGGGGCAACACTAGGGAATCCCTCTGGCATCCACACACCACATATAAACATATCACATACTCATACGCAGGCATGCACATGCACACGCACACGCACACACACACACACACACACACAGAGCCAAGCATGACAGCATACACCTTATAATTCCAGGATTCAAGAGGCTGAGACAAGAAAATTGCTATAAATTCAAGATCCAGATCGACGACACAGGGAGTCCTCAGGCCAGTGTGGGCCACAGAGTAGGATGTGCAAATGATGGCTCCTGACACTGGGGGAAAAAAATTAATAATAATCTTGAATGTTTCAAGAAAAAAGATAAACAGTCCTGGTGGGTATTTAATTATTTCAACGATCTGATGAAGCTTCCGAGAGGACTGAGTCAGCCAGAGTCTGGCTGACTTCGTGACAGGCTGCAAACTGGCACTTTGGCCTAAGTTTCTGTTTCCCAGAACTTGAAAAGTCCAAAACAAGTCAATTCCAGGAAAAAAAAAAAAAACCATCTCTCACAGGCAGCCAATCAAGGAGTTGCTCAACCACCTAAGCTGAGACAACCTAACCAGCACCCAATCAGAAGCTGCCCCACCACTTAGCTTGAGCCAGGTATAGTTAATCAGCGAAAGTCCCCTAAATCCCCAGAACTTAACCAGTCACAAAGGTACCCATACCCATACCCAGGGGAGGTAGAACCAACCAATCACGGGAAAGAAAGGTAAAAGTCACCCACTCCTACCCTTACAGGCTTTAAATTGATTCTGCCAAGTCTACGTGTCTGTCTTCCATCCCCATGTACGTTGGTCCCCCAAATGCATGCTCCCTGCAGAATAAACACTCTTTGCCTTTGCATACTATTTGAGTCTGAACTCTTACACTTCCAGTGATCATAACCTGCATTTCAGAACATTTCAGACAGACTCTTGCCCATGCACCCAAAAGACCCTTAGAAAACATTCATTTGTGGCCCTGCTCACATGGCGAAAACAGGGAGAAAAAAAATGCAATTATATCAGTTGGTAAGAGGAGTCAGAGAAGTAAAGTGCTTGCTATGCAAGCCCAAGGAACTAAATTTGATAACTAGAAAGTGCCAAGGACCAGCCTAGGCTTGGAGAGGGATTCCTGAGAGAGGGGTGTTTGGGAGCAGTGAGAGAACAACTGGAAGTCAATGGTGTACAAGCTGACAGCTCTGTGTTCTGCTCGAGCTGGCTCTCCAGACAGCTGCGTTTTGCTCTTGCAGACCAAAGCCCAGTCTTTTATTTACATATCAGTTCAATCGTTACCCCAGGTTCCCTTTTGAACCAGCATTTTATGGCCTTATCCCCTTGACTCTTAAGAAGAAACAGCAAGTACATGTGTTTTAACGCATACTTGTTTAGCAAATGATCTTCCTGCCTTTGTAAGCACAAGCAATAAGTTTAGCTTGGTGGGACCCCATCCTAAGATTAACATTCCCACCATACCTGGACCTAAACTCACCCTGTCCCAGGCTGACCTTGTACTCAAGAACATGCCTGCCTTTGTAAGCACAGATAGTAAGCTAACTGGGTGGGATCCGACTCTGAGACCATCATTCCTTCCACACCTGGACCTGAATTTGTTCTCTCTGTCCCAGGCTGACCTTGAACTCAGAAATCTGCCTGCCTTTGTATCTTTCTGACAAGCTGGCTCATTAGTGCAGCTGCCTTTGTTCTTTTAGGCCTTCAAAGCCCTTCAGACAACTCCTATTTCGATCCTTACATTTCGCTCGTAGTTCAGAAATCATGCATTTCTTGAACTCACATTTTCAGAGTTCTTTCCCACAGCTTTAAGGGCTGTCTTGAAGGTCATATACTTACCATTTTGCTGAGGAACGCATTCCTGCCTCCCAGACTTGTGCTGTTGCTAATTAATCATGGAGTCATTGACCCTAACAGAGAAAGCATTCCCCGAGGAAGAACATGAAATATGTACAGCATTACACAAGCAAGCCACATGCCCACAGCAGCCATCAGCACGCACGGAGGCCCAGGCCCTGCCAGCTCTGCTCCAGGGAAACTGTCACACTATCCCTTCAACATGGCAGGACTTGGTACAGAACCTACATTTAGAAAAAGACCTGACACGGTGACACATACTCGTCATCTCACTTCTGGAGAGGCAGTGACAGACAGGACGATTCATAGACTCCCTGGCCACCCACCCTAGCTGTGGTGATTAAAATATAATTGGCCCATGATAAGTGGCATGATTAGGAGATATGGCAGTGTTGGAGTGGGTGTGGCCTTGTTGGAAAATGTATGTCACTTGTGGGATAGGCTTTGGGGCTCCTATGCTCAAGCTCCATCCACTATAGAGGAGACCCTCCCCCTGGGCTCCCTGGAGAAGACAGTCTCTCCTTGTTGCCTCCCAATCAGAATGTAGAACTCTCAGCTCCTCCAGCACCATGACTGCCTGGATGCCGCCATGCCTCCAGCCATGATGATAATGGACTGAACCCTTGAAACTGTAAGCCAGCCTCAACTAAACGTTTTTCTTTATAAAGTTCCTTTATTCCCTTCATAGAAGTAAAACCCTAATTAAGACACTAGCTGAATTGACGATCTTCAGGTTCAGAGATGGACTGTGTCTCAAAATATATATATATATGGTAGACAGCCCTTAAAGGTTAACCTCTGACCTCCATGTAGTCATGCACCTGTACACACACAACACACATACCCACATACAAATACACACACACACACACACACACACACACACACACACACACACAGCCATTTTTACTAATTAAGAAGTGGTTTAATACATCGTGGTACAGACATACAATAAAATACCATGCATTGGCTTTAAAAGCCAAAGTAACACATATTAACACAAATTAATCCCAAAAATTAAATGTTAAGGGAGGAAAATACAGGTACGAAGGCTAAACATAGTGCTTGGTTTTTGGACTGTGAGAGACAGCAGCACTGAATGTCACTTGGGAATGCATACTCCTATGATAGAAATAAAAATAAATTAAGTCCCTTTGGGATGATAGACACCAGATTCAGGAACAGGCAGGCAGGCTGGGGAGTGAGAAACAGTTCTGAAGAAATGTCCACGCAGCTTCACGGTCTGCAGCAGTCTCTGTGATGTCTGAACAAATACGGCCAAGTGTAAGTATGAATGTCCCCGTGAGGCGATGGGTGTGTGGGAATGCATGCTTTCTCCTATGCCTGTGTCCGTGAAATATTCACACTGCGACTCACTCCCCTCCCAGCCAAAGTTACAACTGCTTCTTGAGTGGAATCAAATTTGTCATATAAAAATATTAACAGATAGGAAACCAGGAGTTTCTCAAATCCCAACACACACACACAAAAAAGTGGTTTTTGCAGTGTGAAAATCTGGGAGAGGATATTCGTTTAGAAAGAAGAGCAGTGAATTTAGAAGATTTCAAGGTTGAAATGATCGATTCGGAAAGTTAGTGTGGAGTGACTGCGCGTTTCGTCAGAAATGTTATCCCGGCCCTGGGAAGGAATTGGATTTGATGATGTTAAGGTCAATCCAGTCCACATTATTTACTATAATGATATGGAAAACAGATGGTTTGTGGGCAGCTGGGAAAAGAAATGGCTTATTAAGAGAGATTCAGTTTGTTTGATCCGGGAAGCAGAAACTGAAGGGTTGGAGGCCAGAGTCATTCTGTGTTATCAAGAAGAGAGGGTTATCAGAATGTCAGCTGCCATTGGGGAATGAAGAGACCATGACAGGACTATAAGTGGTCAGAAGAAAAAAGACTGTGGATAGCCAGGACAAATAGTCCATGGACAAGGGTGGGTGTGGACTTGAGGGCTAGCACAGAGGAGGCCCTGAAGGAGGTAGCTGATGGGGAAGGGAAGATGAGATCTGCTCAAGGAGCCAGGACTGAGACGAACCCAGGAAAGTCTGCTGAGGGTGGTTAGCCCATCTCTGCTGTAATGCAGGAAGTAGGGCACCTGGTACGTCTTCCAAAAGGTTCCCTCTTCTCCCGGCATGGGCTCTATTGAACTGTTCCTACAGGCAGTATGTCTCCTTCCTCCCTACCCACCTCACAGAATCTCAAAGGCATTGCTTGGCCCACCCTCCAGCACTGTGCACCACAGCCAGCCACGTTGGTTTCCATTAAGAAGTCTGGCTGTCCTGGCTGGATTGGTTTCCACTGACTTACCGGCTCTGAGACCTTGAGCAAACACTCGTCCACCCCCATCCATTCCTTAGTTTCAATTCTCACAGGGCAATGAGCTTAAGAACCTTGCCCGTAGCCATCACTGAAACTGGTATCATTACTAGCCTTGGAATCGAATGTCAGATGTTGTAGGACTTCCTCGAACGAAAGCAAGATGGTGGAGGGAGGGAAGAAAATCGACTCACGTGAGAGACAGCCAAAGTACCTGGGCTGGCTGGCTAGCTGGTGGTTATCCCTGATACCTTCTAATAAAGGTGTTATTTTTGATGAGCATGAGAATAGGCCCAGCCCCAAATAATGAACTGAACAATCCTTTCTCATTACGTCGCTCGTTTTGATACCAGGATTTCTGAAGAGTAGTTATAAGACTCAGCTCTGGCCATTGAGATATGACGGGGGATGTCTGTTGTGCGTTAAGAGACTTTTTTAGAACATAGATCTTATTTTCCTGATACAGACTCAGACCTTGACTGGGGATGTGGCTCAGTGAAAGAGCCCTTGCCCGGCATGAGGTACCTCAGCACTGCACCAAAAAGAAGGAGGAGGAACAGGAGGAGGAGGAGGAAACAGAGAGAGACAGAGAGACACACAGAGAGAAGAAATCCAAGCTGGTCATCACAAATACTGCTAGTACTTGGATCTGTGAAAGCCACTTTGTGATCATGTGGTCACAGCCTGAGAATGAAGGTCAGAACACTCGGAATGGAGGACACAATACATATGCGTGTGAGTATGTATGTATGTGCACATGTATATATAAACACATTTATGTATGTATATACATATATATACAACTATATGTGTATGATATGTGTGCAGCTTGTGTGTATATGTATATACAAATATATGTGTGTATGTGTATATGTATGTATATATGTATGTGTATATATAAATGTATGTGTGTATGTATGTGTATATGTATGTGTATATGTGTATGTGTATATATAAATGTATGTGTGTATGTATGTGTATATGTATGTGTATATGTGTATGTGTATATATAAATGTGTGTATGTATGTGTATATGTATGTGTATATGTTTATGTGTATATATAAATGTATGTGTGTATGTATGTGTATATGTATGTGTATATGTGTATGTGTATATATAAATGTATATGTGTATTTATGTGTATATGTATATACAAATATGTGTGTATGTATGTGTATATGTGCATATTATGTATATATGCAAATATGTATATATGCATATATGTACCTATATACGACCTTGGACCTTTGATTGCATCACTGAGCAGCTGAACAATGCCAGCAGCCATTCACCCCAAGATTTCCTGTTAAGCAAGAAAAGTCAGGTACAGTGGTTTAAGCCAGTGTGGGGAAGCTCCCACTACTTGCCCCTGAAAGCATTCTGAACTAACATGTGACTCACAATTTCACTGAACTCTCCAAACATATGACTATTTGCCACACTGGAATGTGAGTACGTTCTCCCCAGTCACAGAGCTAGAGACTCAATGCCTTTCCCACCCGGAACTATTTGAGACATCAAAGGACTTTTCTTCTTGCTGCTCTGTGACCCTCACTGGGTAGCTCCTGACCCAGTAGGGGCATGAAGATTCTCTGGGAGCCTGTTAGAGATGCAGTCTCTGGCCCTCCTCAGACAGATAGGCTCAGACTGTACAGTAACTTAACATGACCCATGGTGCTGCCTGTACAGCCCTAGAAGAAAGAATAAAGACCAACTGTTGAAACCTTTAGGAAGCATCTCAACTCAAAGAGAAGGAGAAATCTCTAAATGATTCCTGCTTGGGAAAGAAAGAGTCTGGGGGTAAAACTTGAGTTTCCAGTAAGGATCTGTCCAGCATGGACAAATACCCCACCCCCTACCCCGCCCCCGGCTGCCGAGGATGCGGGGGGGGAGGGGGGATAACTTTGAGATCTTTCTGGTATTGTGATTTTTTCCATTGACCCTTCCTGAACCTGAGATTTCACCATTAGAGACATCCCTACATGTCATTAACGCAGAAACTAGCAAATAAATGCCTTTCTGGAGGTGCATGCCCTGCATAGCAAGTACAAGTTTTCAGGGTGATTTCAGCAGATGGAGAAAAGTCAGAGGTGCTGGAAGGTGGGGGGATGAAGGTCATGGTTCTGGGCTCCCTAATGGCTAACCTTCTTGACACAGCCCGGTAGGAAGCCCAGGAAATAAATCGGAGCTGGGCAGCTGAACCAGGGCAGCAGGCAGTGGGAAAGGGAGCCTCAGGTGGCCTGGGGAAGCGAATTCGCACTATCGCCTGCTGATAACCACCTGCCGCTGGGGTTGAGGCTTCCCTCAGCTTTCTCTGCGGCGTCCCCATCACTGACTGAGCCCCCAGGCAAAAGCTGTGAACTCCACACAGACTTCGGAAGCATACACATGTAACCACATTCTCACCCTTTTGAATTTAATTCCACAGTATAATTAAGCACATACACGGCACACGCATGGCTATAATACCAGCTGTCTGTTCAATTTGGAAGTGTGTATTAAACAAATGCAAGGAAGGGGCAACAATCCCTGAGCCTTAGGTCTGGAGGAGGAGCCACTCAACCAGCCCCACAAATAAATATTTTCTGTGGCACACTGCCACCAAGTGGCCAGAGGTGGGAATGACAGCACAGTGAAGCTCTAAATGGACAAATCAGTTTCTTGGCTGTCCTTGGACCCCTGGCACCTGACAACGGCTCAGAAATTGCTTTTGAACCAAATTTAATTTAATTGAGTTGGAATTGAGTGAAGTGAATTGATTAAACATTAAATGAACAGATGTGTATTGGAGCAATTATTAAGGTTTGTTTGGTGAGCCTTCATAATGTGCCTAGCATCATGATTGTCACACAATGGATCATCGCATAGTAGGGAAGACAGGAGGGAGGGGGGGGTTGAGGGAAGTGAGATGAAGAGAAAGGGAGGAAGAGAGAAAAACAAGTACTGTCATACCGACATGAACTAGCATAAGCCTATGACCTTCCTTTTCTCTTTGTTTGGTAGGTTGGTTGGTTTTAATGTTGTGTTGTTTTGTTTTGTTTTGTTTTGTTTTGTTTTGTTTTGTTGAGACCAGAGCCACCCCGGTGATGGAATATAAAGGTGATGGCCACTACAACCCAGCTACCTATGATCTTCTTTTTTTTCCTTTTATTGGATTTTTTTTATTCACATTTCAAATGTTATCCCTTTTCCCAGTCTCCCCCTCCAGAAACCCAATCCCCTCCCCTCCCCTGCTTCTATGAGTGAGGGTCCTCCCCCACCCACCCACTCATTCCTGCCTCCCCACCCTGACATTCCCCTACACTGGGGCATCAAGCCTTCACAGGACCAAGGACCTCTCCTCCCACTGATGCCCGACAAGGCCATCCTCTGCTACATATGGGGCTGGTGCCATGGGTCATTCCTGTGTACTCTTTGGATGGTGGTTTAGTCCCTGGGAGCTCTGGTTGGTTGGTATTGTTGCTCTAGTGGGGTTGTTAACCCCTTTAGACTCTTCAATCCCTTCTCTAAATCCTCCAGTGGGGACCCCGTTCTCAGTTTAATGGTTGTCTGTGAGCATCTGCCTCTGTATTTGTCAAACTCTGGCAGAGCCTCTCAGGAGACAGTTATATCAGGCTCCTGTCAGCAAGCACTTCTTGGAATCAGCAATATTGTCTGGGTTTGGTGGCTGTATATGGGATGGATCCCCAGGTAGAGCAGTCTCTGGGTGACCTTTCCTTCAGTCTCTGTCCTGTACGTATTTTTGTTCCACCTCCTAAGAAGGACTGAAGCATCTACACTTTGGTCTTGCTTCTTCTTGAACTTCATGTGGTCTATGAATTGTATCTTCAGTATTCCAAGCTTTTGGGCTACTGTCTACTTATCAGTGAGTGCATACCATGTGTGTTCTTTTGTGACAAGGTTACCTCACTCAGGATGATGTTTTCTAGTTTCATCCATTTGCCTAAGAATTTCATGTAGTCGTTGTTTTTAACAGCTGAGTAGTACTCCATTGTGTAAATGTACCACATTTTCTGTATCCAATCCTCTGTTGTAAGATATCTGGGTTCTCAGTGAACGGGATTGTTGGGGGGAGGGTGGTAATGGGGGGAGGGTGGGGAGGAGAACACCCATATAGAAAGGGAAGGGGAGGGGTTAGGGGGATGTTGGCCTGGAAACCAGGAAAGGGGAATAACAATTGTAATGTAAATAAGAAATACTCAAGTTAATAAAGATGGAGGGAAAGAAAAAGGAAGGAAGGAAGGAAGGAAGAAACAAGCTTCAGCTCAGCCAGAAGATGACAAATACAGAGGCAAATTTGCCTGCAGCCAACCATTGAACAGGGTCCCCAATGGAGGAGTTAGACAAAGGACTGAAGGAGCTGAAGGGGTTTGCGACCCCATAAGAACAACAACACCAACCAACCAGGCCCCTCAGAACTCCCAGGGACTAAACCACCATCCCAAGAGTACCCAGGAATGACCCATGGCTCCAGCCCCATATGTAGCAGAGGATGGCCTTGTCAGGCATCAACTGGAGGAGAGGTCCTTGGTCCTGTCAAGGCTAGATGCCCCAGTGTAGGGGAATGCCAGGGCAGGGAGGCGGGAGGAGTTGGGTGGATAGGGAGCATCCTCATAGAAGCAGGGGGAAGGGGGTAGGATGGCGGGTTTCTGGAGGGGAAACCAGAAAAGGGGATATCATTTGAAATGTAAATCAAAAAAATCCAATAAAAGAAAAAAATTAACAGTAGAGATAAATCCAAAAAAAAGATATCTGGGTTCTTTTCAGTTTCTGGCTATTATAAATAAGGCTGTTATGAACATAGTGGAGCACGTGTCCTTGTTGTATGTTGGAGCATCTTTTGGGTATATGCCCAGGAATGGTAGAGCTGGGTCCTCAGGTAGTTCAATGTCCAATTTTCTGAGGAACCTCCAGACTGATTTCCAGAATGGTTGTACCAGTCTGCAATCCCACCAGCAATGGAGGAGTGTTCCTCTTTCTCCACATCCTCGCCAGCATCTGCTGTCACCTGAGTTTTTGATCTTAGCCATTCTGACTGGTGTGAGGTGGAATCTCAGGGTTGTTTTGATTTGCATTTCCCTGATGACTAAGGATGTTGAACATTTCTTTAGGTGCTCATAGTTGAGAATTCTTTCTTTTTTTGGGGGGGGGTCTTTTTTCCGGAGCTGGGGACCGAACCGAGGGCCTTGCGCTTCCTAGGCAAGCACTCTACCACTGAGCTAAATCCCCAACCCCGAGAATTCTTTCTTTAACTCTGTATCCCATTTTTAATATGGTTATTTGATTCTCTGGAGTCTAACTTCTTGAGTTCTTTGTATATATTGGATATTAGCCCTCTGTCAGATGTAGGATTGGTAAAGATCTTTTCCCAATCTGTTGGTTGCCGTTTTGTCCTAACAACAGTGTCCTTTGTCTTACAGAAGCTTTGCAATTTTTTGAGGTCCCATTTGTCGATTCTTGATCTTAGAGCATAAGCCATTGGTATTCTGTTCAGGAAATTTTCCCCTGTGTCCATGTGTTCAAGGTCTTGCCCACTTTCTCTTCTATTAGTTTCAATGTATCTGGTTTGATATGGAGGTCCTTAATCCTCTTGGACTTGAGCTTTGTACTAGGTGTTAAGAATGGATCAATTTGCATTCTTCTACATGCTGACCTCCAGTTGAACCAGCATTTGTTGAAATCCTGTCTTTTTTCCCCCACTGCATGGTTTTAGCTCCTTTGTCAAAGATCAAGTGACCATGGGTGTGTGAGTTCATTTCTGGGTCTTCAATTCTATTTCTGGGTCTTCAATTCTTTTTTTTTTTCCTTTTTCTTTTTTTCCGGAGCTGGGGACCGAACCCAGGGCCTTGCGCTTCCTAGGCAAGCGCTCTACCACTGAGCTAAATCCCCAACCCCGGGGCTTCAATTCTATTCCACTGATCTACCTGCCTGTCTCTGTACCAATACCATACAGTT